>NC_133650.1:21550047-21850047 GCF_009905375.1 Apium graveolens | reverse complement strand
TTCTTTCATCACACAACAACAGATAGACAAGATGAACAAGATCAAGCTCCCAATTTGCGAGCGGATAGGAAACTTTCCGCAGTTTTCTGTAGGCGTTGATGCCGCTGTAGCTGAGGTAGAACTTACCAATAGGCTAGGCTTTCAACTTCTGATGTACCAGACTTATGTATCTATATAAATTGTAATAATGGCAAAGAAATGTAAATTTATTCAGAAACCCTTTTAAGGTGTAACGGTTTATAATTGTGGAATAAAATGACTTGTGTTATTTTTGGTATTCATCTCTGAGACTATAACTTGTAGTGTGTGTGTGTATATTGTGGGGTCACACTACAGAGTAGTTGATTGTTTATTAAGATTGGGTGTTATTAAGGGAAATGGAACTCGTGACAACCCGGATCCCCGACCCCGGATTTGGGGGTGTTACAAAACTCATTATGGAGAACTAGATATCTCGATAAGCCTTTGTACTTATCGAGATATCAAGTGTTCAAATGAATCAAACTGGAGATCTCGAAGTACAGTCTCAAAGTACAGAATTGCAGATCAGTTTAATATCCAAGATAAACAATCCAACAGCTGAATTGACAAGTCTACAAAAAGCATCTTGAAATGTGTGCAAGATCAATGGCAAAGATTAACTGACAGAGGAAGATTAAAGTAAACACGTGATACTAAAGATATGCTAAGCCATAAATGGAAGATTTGTTTTTCTGTAAATAGAAATGACAAGTTACAGTTTAGAAAAGCTAATAGCATGTTTATTATCCACTGTGTAAACCAGCGGTTAACTGAGCTATAAAGTTAACACTAGTCCTCTGGTTAGAAGTAACAATTTAGATCTAAATTCTTGTAACACTCTCGAGAAGAAGCCGAGCTCTTTAACTTCGAAGAGCTTAGAAATTTTATAACAAAGCATCTTAATTTTTAACAAAAATTAAGTGAGTTTTGAAGATCTATGTTCTTTATTTTGTGCAAGTTTAATTTCTGCATGAACACTTTTCTATACAAGATTTGTTGATAATTTCTAGTATATGTTCATACCGAGTTCGAAATGTTGTATTTAGACCGAGAGTCGGTCGGTGTAAGCTTATAAAAACCCGGAGGTATCCAGGAGGAGTTTATAATTGAGAACGTAACGCTAGCAAGTAGTGTGGCATGTATATATTTTAGACCGAGGATCGGTCAGTAAAAAATTGATGAAAACCCGGAAGTATTCCGAAGGTGCTTATCTAAGAATATTAACGCTATAGTAAAGCGTGATGTATAAGTCGTAAGACCGAGAGTCGGTCAGTTTTGTTTTATAAAATATAAACCCGGAAATCATCCCGGTGATATTATAGGGCGATTATAAGTCCATAGTAGTACGTTTTAAAGGGACTCATCGTCCATTTACGAAACATTAAAATACCTCAAACTTTTATTTAAACGATTTCCCAACGATCATATTACCTCAACTATATTTATGGTTCGAATAATAAATACTATATACTTATTCCTTTATTATGGGAGTAGTATACTCCAATGATTATTTATTTCAAACCCAATTAATCATTATAGATTATTAATTATGTAGACACAAACTAGTTGAGGAATATTATTTTAAATATTCTTTTAGAAAGTAAATTCATTCGAGGTTTAATTATTTATCGACTATTATTTAATTAATTATTATTCTTAAAGGGTTTATTATTGATTTAAAAATCATACATCCTGATTTAAAATATACTTTCTGATTTCAGAATATCATTCGAATAATTTCAGATCGTCGGTGAATATTAGGTGCATTGGAAACTGTAACCACATGGTCTTCAGTAAAAACTGATGAAACCCCTGTGTTAGTGATGGTGTCATTAAGGTCTACCTCAGTATGCAGCCTCTCAACATCCAAAGGTGGGTTCTTAGTGGTGATCATAATCTCAAGAACTGTGTCACTTGATTTTGGCAGGGCTTGAGAGGTGGATTCAAGCTCTTCAGTATATGAAGAAGAAATTTTGGAGATGAGACTTGTGATGTTAACACTGAGTGTTGGCAACTCCCCCTGAGTAAAAGAGGGAGTTTTAAAAGATGTGCTCTCACTCAAGTGTGTGCCATCCAAATTACTTCTTTTAGCCTCTTGAGGGTCTCAAGAGGTGGTGAAGACTCATTACAGATTGTACTTGGGAGGGTGCTTGTTAGGTAATGAATCACACACAGAGGGGGGGGGTGAATGTGTTTTTCTGATTTTAGGCTTTTCTTGAAAGATAATGGTTGAACAAAGACCTCAAATATACACTTATCCTAACCTACACATTGAGGCTACATCCGGTAGTCCAATGATGAACTCTATATGAGCTCTTACAAAATCTCGCATCTAGACAAACTCCTAACACTCTCATTTCTGAGTACTATAACTTAAGGCTCTGATACCATTTCTGTAACGCCCCCAAATCCGGGGTCAAGAATCTGGGTCGTCACGCCATCCTTCACTCATGTGTAACCTAGTATTGATTCAATAATCCAACAGACCCCAATCTCATACTTACACACACAAGTTATAGCCTTAGAAATGACGTACAAAATAATATCTTCTTTTATTACACTCAAAGGTACTTTACAGGATCTCAAACAATTATTTATAACTTCTAATTGAAGTTACAATAATTACGAATGATATCTTATATCTATCTGATACTCTAGCACACCTGAGACAAAGCTGCCAGGGATCCTCCCCATGACTGCAAGCGACTAAGTTCCACACCGGCATACTGGTTATCTGTTGTGTTATGTCATTTAAAAGAAAGCAAGAGTGAGCTATAATGCCCAGCATAATAATGTACAGTATGAAATGACTGTATGATAAACTCAAGTAAAAACGTCATATATGATAAATACGTTTTCTTCAAAAATAGTTTTCCTCGGTGATACACACCTTCTTATGAAAACAATCATTTAGTGTATCTTATTATCCTGCGAATACCTTAATAGTAAACCCAGCACCTAGGCTTGCGTTACGGTATTGCATCACCATTCCAATTGGAAGAATAGGACATTCGTTGGAGCCACCGCATACGATGATCAGTCGTACTACGATAAAAGTAACCTTTTCTACTAGTAGAAGGACGACACCTTCGTATCCCGGTTATCACCCTTGCCGCATTTGGGCTACGTGTCCCATTTTCGGGTATACACATACTTTACAAGTTCCTGAGTACACAGAGTACCTTCGCCTGCGGTACCTTTGGTAGTATATCTAGCACACATAGTACCAGAGTCTACCCCTCCCTTGTCCTTTAAAAGAATTCTATCAATCTCGAGAACTTGAACCACATCGAAGTTCCCCAAGCATTTTGCTTATTGATAGAAATAGCTTATCTCTCTAAGATATAAGTGTATATATGTTTATACGTACTTCCGAGAATTTCGGAGGAAGTACTAAGGATGTGAGTTGACCGTTGTCAACAGATAATTAATAAGGGGAAAAAGTTTCTCCTTGAAACTATATTCAACATATTAAAAAAGACCTTTGCTGTTATCTCCAAAGGTAACCACTGGGCCAGCTTTCTCAACCACATTTGATACCAAGGCTCTATCTCCGGTTATATGTCTTGACGATCCACTGTCAAGAATCCACACTACCAGTTCCACCTGTTTAATGCCCTGCAATACAAATGGATTAGACCTTCTTCGGAACCCAAACTTGGTTGGGTCCGGCATACTTGTAGAATTGGCCTTTATTAGGCAAAACAACATTCTTAACTTTTATGTTCTCAACTTTCTCAACGACTGGACATTTGACCTTGTAAACAGCCTTAACAAATTTCTGTTTAGGCTTAGGCACAAATGTCTCATTTCTAGCTTTAGGAGGACTAGCAGTCTTAGACCTATTATGCTTCCTATTATTAACATGTTGACGAGGAGTAGTCTTATCACTAGAAACATGCTTACAATTAAAATAAGCATACATCAAATTAAAAGCACAAGACATACAATTAGGAGCACCACATACTTTATGAGAGGAATTAACAACAGGCAAATTATCATTGTAAATATGTTTATTGTGAAAGGACTTGAACACAATCTGCATAGTATCAGTCAGTTCTGTGACAAGGGCCACTATGTTTTCTTCGACAAGCTGAAGTGTCAGATCCTGCACAAGAAAAGTGAAAAACCATCCTTGATGGGAATCCGGAAAGGAAATATGTTCGTAGCTGACATGAAATCTGGAGGCAGTCCTGAAGTCAATTGTTTCTATGCAAAGACATCGTCTAATGAGAGTTGGCTATGGCACAAGAGACTTTCCCATCTCAATTTCAAAATAATGAATTCTCTTGTCAAGAGAGAATTGGTCAGAGGTCTGCCTCAACTGGAATTCTCCCCAGAAGGACTGTGTGAGGTATGCCAGAAAGAAAAGTCAAAGAAAGCAAGTCACAAAGGCACTGACACATCCTCCATAACTGGTGTTCTTCAGTTATTGCACATGGATTTATTTGGACCAGTTAATGTTCTTTTGATGTCAAAGAAGTGTTACTGTCTTGTGATAATTGATGACCATTCCAAGTATACGTGGGTTTTATTCCTTCACTCTAAATATAAAACTCCACAAGATGTGATTGATCATGTAGCTGGCAACTATCGGCTTAACAGATATTTTTAGAATATTTCTGAGTAAGGTCTTCGAGGTAAAATACCGGAATGACAGATATACGTGCGAAAGTCAAGATTTGTAAGCGATTTTAAAATGATGTTGAAAGAGAAACTATTTGAAACATGAAATTACGAAGAAGAAGAGGTGGGATCATCCTCAGATGGATAATGACGAGAGTTAGGATAATCAGTGAAATCTTTTGGCACCTACTCACTGTCACGTTACTCCCTCCAAGCTGTTGATCATTCGTATTGCCTTGATAAGTCATATCAGGCAATCATTTTTGTTCCCTACTTTGAACTTCTGATGTGACCATCTTGAATAGTCTTTCTCCGCATCAGGACTTGCTTAATTCTTTTAGTTGATCAGTGAATTTTCATTCGTAGATTATGATCTTCTTGTTCAACTCAGAGATATTTATACTTCATTTCAATTATCCAAGAGATTTTTATATATAAATTTTCCCTCAATTCATCGATGAATATTCATAATGAGTATCTTCATTTGATTCTTCTTTCATACTTGCTCTTCTCAGTCGAGATTGTAAATATCTAACAAATTGTTGAAAATATAGATGAACTAATATCCATATATTCCTCGGGAATCTTTTTCCTCTAATCGGGATGAAATTATATATTGAACTGGGATAGAATTCCTTCTTTCAAAATAGCACCTCTTGGAGACCTCAATGGTTAACCTTTGGTTGAGGATGTTATTCGATACTTTTTTCATTATTCGAGAAGAAAAGTATTCTTTCAATGGGAAAATCATATAAGTATCATTCATATGATGTTATTATTCAGGAATCATTGCTTTCAATGGATATTCTCCATAATATTACAATATAAAATTTTAAGGACATGGAAGGATAATCCTTGTTATATTCTTCCTTCCAGGTTATAAATCTTCTGAGTGTTGCGACTCTTTATTCAGAGCTCATTATTTGTTCAGATGTTAGATTCTGAAACCTTGTTAAGACTGTCTAAATTTCATCGATATCGTGAAAATCTTTTTCCAAGGCTAATTGCCTTCCCAATAAAGAGGGGTATAGTTGAGAACCGATTGTTGTAATATGAGATTGAAAGCTCAGTGCTATGATGGTGCAATCGGAGCATCGTGAGGGCTAAGTTGTTTTAAAAAGAAGAATACCATGTTTATTTATTATCATAAGTATCTTTAATATGGTTATTGAAGAACGAAAATAGGGATACGACGTGATTAGTGAGGTACACTTCTATGAAACATTATCGGGAGAGGTGCTAATAGATTCGGGGAAAACCAAGCATGTATGAATTTGAGGAATAAGGTTTTCAAGAATTGAAGGCAAAGTTAGTAGCAATCCTGTGCTAGAGTTACTCGACGATAAAAAAAGGATGTTGCATATGTCTACGCAGCTTAAGGACCGTGACATAAGTCTTTCTAATAATAATCTAGAATAATTGCGATAAGGTTCGGACTGAAAGGGACAAGGAGTTTACTTATGAGAAAATTTTGGAATTTTTTTTACACTGAACACGAGATAGAGGATATAGTCAAAATGATCAAAGGCCATGATTGAGAAATATATTATCATCAAGGAAAGGCCAATGTGGTGGCCGACACTTTAAGTAGGAAAAGATATATTAAGGATGACAAATCTCAGAATAACTGATGAGAAGGATCGCATGAAAAGAACGCTTTATTACTTAACAAGAAGACTTAAAGATGCCTAAAAACGTAAACGGATATTAGTCCTGACAAAATATGAAAAGGGATGCCATTGAGTAAGTAAGTAAGTATTCGACATAGTTGAAAATGAAAACGGAAAGGCGAGGGTTAAAATTTTGGCGATTTCAACTTGTAGATGACCCAAATAGGGTTAAGAGTTGATTATAATAAATTTTGAAGGAGGATTATCAAGAACCAAGTTAACCGTCGTGCTATTTGAGGATTTTGAGTGATAGATTAAATAAGACCGCTTACTTTATTATGCAAACGATAGATGTCCACTCTACAAAATTGTTATAAACGTAGAAGAGATAATTGGGACAGAGAGACCCCGTGATGACTGCGCCGCACAAGTACCCAAGATTTAATTTCATGGCGGGACTACTTCCCAAGATATTTTACGAAAAAGGACAGACAGAGGCATGACTTAGAGTTCTCAAATCGACAAGTAGAATGAGAGGACTATCCTGACCATTGAAAATACAACTAGCGGCTTACCTTTTATTTGGAATAATTTGGGGAATCACCTATTATTGACAGATAATTCGTATAGATGTACTTACCACATTAGCATACGAAAAATAGTCGCCGATATCCCATACGAAGGGCAAAGTGAAAGAATGAAGGATGTCATTGTCAGAACTGATATAAGGCAAAGAAGATCGTACACGCCCTATAAAGGCCACTAGTAGCAGGTACCAATAAACGTGAATACGTCTAAGGCGCTAGCAAGAATAACAAGTATGACCCAGAAGGTATCGTAGTACTGTAGAAATTATACAGGGAATGATTAAAGAAGTTCGACCGATGACAAAAGCTGAACGTTCCACGATCCTAAAATGTGTCAATCAATTGTGTATGAAATGGTGCTTCCTTCAAGATGGCAACAGGACGATGACATGCTTTACATTACTACGGGAGGAAATGTGACGCCCTCCAAACCCGGGGTCTAGATTTGGGGGTCACTTGCTACTAAACTATAATAAAATAATCACAGTGGAATAATATAATAAATATGACCCCTTGCATGCACTGGATCGATCACAAGTTATAGTATGGAACAGTCACTAATACAAACCAACTGTTATTACAAACCATAAGTCTAATTAGTTTTACAGATTATTCAAATTTTATTACAAACCTCTAGACTATCCAAGCGTCCCAAAGCAGTCTACCTGGAATATACACTAACTATTTACAAGCACTCGACTTCTGATCAAACCTGGATCTCAAGCCTGCTCTGGCTTAGCTGAAAGATTAGATTGATAAACAAGTATGAGTGAAAGAAATGCTCAGCAAGCAATATAAAATGTGCTTGAAATGATAAACCACATTCTGATAATAACTGAACAACAGGATAAAATCAGTAATATTTGATCAATAATAAAAGCTTCACAAGCTATCAACAATAAACGATAATTTCTGGATTGGAATCTAACTCCGACGGACGTACTATCACATGCTGATCAGCCCGTGTGATAGCACAAGGTCATGATTCATAGAAACATGTCCCCAAAATACGAGTACTCAAATAAAAAGGCAATATACATGCCTGTGAAAAAAATGGTGTCATAGTATTTTATATAACACATAGAAATAGCCCTCCGCTGGACCGTCCATCCTGGTCACTTACGCATTCATCCAATCCATAAAACATTTTGATCAAAGGAGCCGAATGCATAACAGTCCTCATAAACTGCAAGGTTTGAGGGTAGTACTCTTGAGGGGGAGCTACTCAAATCTTCTCCAATTCCATCAGAGGTTTCTCTTGAAGAAACAACTCCCCTCAAAAACCTAGCTGAAATTGTCTTGATAATTGAAGCTAGGAGTCCAATTTCTAATGATCCAGCTATTGGGGAGGCAAGTGCAATAGCACATTCAAGTGCCAGTTCTTTGTAAGAAGAACAATGGTTTGAGACCATGATACATGACAGTAACCTGGTCAACTCCCCTCCAATTCAAAAGGAGGTTCACTTACCAAGTGAACAACACACTGTAAAAACCACAGTTTCAACTGTGACTCAAGTCACAGGTATCATCCTACATACTATTCCATCCATCTCAACCACAAACCTAAGCTCCACTTCTACTTAGCCTCCTGCACATCTCATGGCTCAATGGATTCAAGATACCCATGCTCAACCACAGACTGTAGATGTTATGCTTATGGATCAGATTGGAGGGTTTTCCAATATAGCACAATAACTGCTCACCTCAGATATGTCTAATCAAGACTATCAAGCTATTATGCTAAACTAAAGAGAGGAAGTTGAGGATCAACAGGCTAAAATAATAAATGAAGCTTTACTGAAGATGGAAATGTCGATGCTTAGATCTCAAAGACATTCATAATTGACATAGAGGAAGCACTTTTAAGGTTTAGATAGGAGTACATTACTATTATGAGCAGCAATACCAAAGTACTCACTCCATAAGAGGTCTATGATGCCATCACAGAGGTCTACAAGCCTCAACTCAAAGCTTTAAATTTCATTGGAAAAGCTCTAGAACAGACTTTGTATGGTCATCAAAGTGAATTCAATAAACCGGTTAATCAAAGAATTGATGAACTCATGCCTACTCTTACTGAAATCAAAACCAAGTTCATCAAGTTTTCTGATAAACTTGCTAATCTGAATCTCTCACCTGTAGAAAAAACATCAAGAAGCTCAGGGATTCATTCATTGCTCTTCATAATATGATCCAACAATAAATCTCCAATAAAAATGACACCAAAGTTAAATGGATCAAATTCACAAGGCTAGATATGAGCCTTTGCCCTTGATGATGGAGGAAATAAGAAAGGTGGTGCAGGATACTTTTGGAACAACTACCTCTACAGCATCTACAAATGTTCCTTCCACATATTCATCTCACCAACTTCAAACTCTCCAAATTCATGTCAATAAACTCCAGGCATCAAATGCATCATTGACATCTCAAGTCTCTCAACTCACAACTCTTGTCCAAAGTCAACAGCAAGATATCAAATCCTTGATAGACTCCCAAAAATATATTTTTTAATGAAGACATGTATATCTTTGGGAGCTATCATGGGTGCCTTGAAAGTCCCTCTTCACAAAACTCCTCAAATAGTAAGGGCCCGGATTCCTCACAATATTAACTTGCCTGCTACCAAGCCTAAGGGGGAGATGATGGAGCCCAAGCTAAAATCAAGTTAAAATGAGGATGATGTTGGAATTGAAAGACTCAAAATGGAAAATGAAGGCCCTTGTCTTGACAAGGAGTTTGGTGATTTTCTTGAAGGCCTAAGAGTCTCACTCAACTTCAATCATTTCTTCTATAAGAAAGTTGTGAACAATAATATCAATTTTCTGAAAGTGGTACTAGTCACCAGACATATGTTCAAAGAAAAGAGAATTGTGGTGAATATAAATGACTCTTGAGTTGATAGGTGCATGCATGTCTCTCTCTCTCTTATTTCTCAGGTCAAGAAGAGCCTCATAACTTGACATATTTATCAATAAAGTCAAGGTGATGAGTCCAGAGGACATTTTTTGCTACATGAACTAAAATCAGGTCAACAAAAAGCTTTTCCAGAAGCTTATCTGAAACCTAACATAGGAGTGGCCTACATATTCCCTAACACCAGGAGATGCATACACTTTCAATTACCAAAACATTGTGTCATGTCAAATAAGAAACTGATGATGACTATTGAAACAAAGTTGAAGACCAAAAAGATCAAGACACGTGAAGATGTTGAGATGATCAAGATATTTGCAAGATACTTGAAAAATGCAGATGACATGCTACCACAAACCAAAATCAATGATAAAGATGATGACTTGGATGATGATGAGCAAAAGAAAGATGTACACAAATCTTTTGGCTCAAATCCAAGTCAATCAAGCAAAAGCAGTTGTTGATCAAGATTGAAACTGTACGTATAACTCAACAATATTGGTTTGCATAACTCAACATAGGACAAAGGACATAGAAGTAATCTATATTCCACTAGAATCAGTACAGATTGTTTATTGGGCATATACACAAAGATTTTGGTAGCTACAGTGAAGAAGACATCAACAGTGAGCCGTATGAAGTTTATTAATATGTTCAGGCATCAGAAGAATAAATATGGAGTCATTCTAAGCAGTTATCAGGATCAGTGTGAAGACCTCAAGGATTCTTAGTGAAGTTGTTTATATCTGATAGAAGACTTGACAATGATTTGATAAGATATAGTACGAAGGCCTGAGAGCAAAACTAGTCACCTGTGAACTAGACCATTGCACTAGGTGTTAGTAAGTCATGAAAGAAAACTAAGTACTATCATTAGGAAGATTGTTAAGTGAGGATTCGTATCCGGGAATTCAGGTTTTATGTTTCAGACGATGACTCAAGAGAGAAGGCTTGAAGACATGACAACTTTGGGATTACGGTGCTCTATAGGAACTAAGTCAAAGTGATCACTACCTTGTAATAGGAGTCACCCTGATCAGTATATTGAATGTCAGAAGCAATATCCTGGAAATACAGTTCAACATTTAAGTACAGGAACTGATCTTGACTTGGTACGAGCCTCAGGGAATAAACAAGAGCAGAAATGAATTCACAAGTGCACATTTATTGCTCTTGGTCTCTAGTTAAGTTCTATAAGCATTTGGACTGAATTTTTCTAAGGAAAAAACTTGTTCCCTTGCTATACTAGAGAAGGAGGTCGAAGGTAATAACTAAAAAGAGAGAGGAATTCATTCCCATGTGTTGCATGCCCCACATAATCATTCTTTTTTGTCTTCCAAGCATGCTAGGTCACAAGTTAACTTCATCTAGCCATTCAAGGTCGCAAGTGAGGTTCAAGAAGGCTCAAGGTCGCAACTCACATGGTCTAGAGGATGACTTAGTCTCCAGTAAGGAATTCATTCCAAGAAGCTAAGTAAAAGGCTTCCTCTCCTAGCTACACATCGCAAGTAAGGCATCAGGACATCTTAGAGAGGTCGCAAGTTAGCATCTAAGTTCAAAACCAAGAAATTTGTCTCTTCTTCTCTAGAGTTCGCAAGTAAAGGTCCTCCAACACTCTTGGGAATGCAAGTAAGGTCACCTAGGCCTACTTTAAGTCACAAGTTAGGAGATGATTCAGAAAAATGTCAAGGCAAACCTCCAATCTTCTATCTAGCCGCCAGTGAAGTGGGAAAAGAAAATGCTAAGTACAAAGTTAAGTTTCTATTTGCAAGTAACAAGTCTGAGGGACACAAGTTGGCTTGAATATACAGGTTGTCAATTAGAAATGAAAGGATATAATCAAGCCACGTAGTCTCTCTTCTCTCTCCTACAACCTATCAGTCTATATAATCAAATCAGAAGCAGATTAAAATTATACTTATCAACACATTCAAAGAGAAGCTCTGCAAAATTTATTTCTCGGAGTATTGTTCGATTTCATTTATTGAAATTAAGGAGAGAAGTGTTGTCCAATCTGATTCACACCTCAGTACAGTCTTATATTTTGTTACACTCATTATTTGTATCTTCTTTTTGTGTATTGATTATCATTTAATAAAGAAGCTATAGGGTTTTAGAGTGATAAAAAGATCCCTAGATTGATAGCTATTGTATTTGGTTCTTTTTATATTTGTTGCTTCGAATCATTTATATTCGAAGTTGTAAGCAACCCTTTACGGTTTAATTTCTTAATAACAAGAATTATTCTGTGAATCTCCTTGTGCTTGCTTGTTTCATTTTTAGTTTTGATATCCCGCTACATTAATTTGATAAAAATGAAGAACATACATCCAACCCCCCCCCCCTCTGTATGTAACTTTTGGATCTAACAACAGTGGGAGTCATAAGGAAGCAAAAGGTGGCAAGGATGAGCGAAGAAAGGGAAAGATGGAGACAAGAAGAAAGATGAAAGAGATGGTAAAGTATCCAAGAAAATACCAGTAAGTCAAAAATCCAATACTCTACAAACCTCAACCCAAACCTCTAGCCAAACACAAACTCAAAACATCCAAACCTCTATGCCTAAATTTCTCTATAAACCTACAACCAACTCCCTACTCAAAATATCTATTCATGCCAACAAACTCTTTCTAAAGAAACTGTCAAAACCTCCATCATTCAAACATCCAACCAAAACTCACTTCAATTCAATTGGAAAAAAAAAAAAGTTGAAACTGGTGCTCTATGGAACTGCTTCAATAAAGAGAATTTTCTACCAATTTTAAAAGAGATACCAAATGATGACCACAATAATCAATTAGCTGAAGACGTAGTCAAAGTCTGTGTAAAAACTTTGGGTGAGGTGAAAATCTACTTTAAATATGGTAAATTCAACTTATTTAAGAAAGAAGTACGTGAAAATTACTCAACAGTGGAGCTTGAAAGAGTAATTAGCTTGATGAATGGAAATTATGCTTTTACCATAATGAGAAAGGTTGAATTAGCTTGGAAGGTTAAACGAAAGAGATGAAAGGAATGCAACGGAGAAGTATGAGAGAGAAGCAATTGAGATGAAGTATGCTAAGGAAATTGAAATGTTTGAGCAAAGGTCAAATGAGCTAAAAGCTAAAGTGTTGAGTAGAGTTTCTCCTGATGGTGTATTTCTGAATGTCAAGATATCAAGGTATGTGATAAAATATCTTGACAGTTACTCACTAAATGAATGGCTCAAACTTGTGAAAGCTCTAAGAGGGATTGAAATAATTAAAGAACTTGAGTGCCTTGTCAAACTCAAGGATTTGATTAGAGAACAACCAGGGTATGAGAAATTTAGATGATTTTGTAAATTTAATTCTGAATGTAACTACAAGAATGCTTATACTTTGTCAATTTGTCAGTCTTTTATTTTAATTTTAGCTTGGCGATAGTCTTGTTATCATGCATGAATTTTTGACAAGTAATAATCCAACAAATTGGGGGAGATTATTATGCAAGACATGCCTGAACATAACAAGACTAAGTCACACTGACAACCCTAAGAATCAGTTATATGATAATCTTATTGTATTTATATTTATTGAGTCCCTAAAAATATTAAGGAGATTAGACTGGAGGATTTTTTATGAACAACCATCAAGATAAGGAATAAGCTCTATAGGAAGATCAATCATGATCATGCCTCAGAGAGAAGTGTAAAAGCTTGGATTTGAATAATGTTGATTTTGGAAAAATGTTGTAAGTTACATATCGACAAGTCACAAATCAAGAAGTATAGAGATATATGTCGAGAAGTCAAAAATAACTTATAAAGAAGTCCAAAGAGATATCGACAAGTCAAACTGCTTGTAGAGATGTAAAGATATCGACAAGTCAAGAAGTCCATGTAGAGAACTGGAGATATTGACAAGTCAAAATATACTTACAGAGAACTGGAGATATAGATAAGTCAAAATCTACTTGTAGAGAACTGGAAATATCGACAAATCAAAGGCCTATGTAGAGAACTGGAGATCTCGAAAAGTCATAATACTTATAGAGAAGTAGAATATCGATAAGTCATTCCACTTATCGATATATGACTTCTTTATACAGTAAAATATATCTCGACAACAGCTTCAAAATTTGGAATACATACAACTTGAAGATCCAAGATTATCAGTCAACAAACAATTCTATCATTGAATTGGAAAGTCTACAAATGCAGTTTGAAGAAAGTAAGATCATGGATCAAGATGAACTGGACAAAGGAAGGTCACATACCTGTTAAATTGTATGAAGATTTGTTGCACTAAAAGTGGAAATAGATAAATAGACTTTAGAATATATGTTAGTCCATTTTAGTGTAATCTTTGTAAGCTGTGCATGTTGTTCTATATAACATGTCACAGGTCCTTTGTTTAGATGTAACAAAGCAGATCAAGAAATCTTATATTCTCACAATAGAAGTAGCCGAGTTCTTATCATTCAAGAACACAAATTTGTAGCACAACAAATTTGATTTAATATTAATCAAGTGAGTTTTGATAAATTTCTTGTGTCTTTACATTCAGTCTTTTATCACTACAAATTAATATCTAGTTGTTAAGTTCCACAAGCCAAAAACACTATCTGATAATCAAAAAAATCAAAAAAACGCATTCACCCCCCCTTTGTGTTGCACTTCATACCTAACAAAATATATTATAATTATTATTCAGACCTATCTGAATATTAGAGCTAGCACGAGGAAAAGAGAGATATGTAATACATAGAGAGAAAGAGGAATCCTGGAGAAGGAGATACAACCATTGAAGACATTCACTTGGATTATTTTTCTCCATCTTTGTGATTATAATTCTCTTCTTAACTTTTTCATTATGAATATGTGTTATCAACTCTTAGATGATTTTATGGCTTTGAATATGAACTAAATTTTATAAATTTGGAATTGTTATGAAACCCTAGTACGAGATTATTGGTGTTTTGTTAAGGAATACTGTGTGCAGTTTTATGGTTCACTCGTTCAAGTGATTTTCATGGTTATACTTGCTATTTTCTGATCAGTTGTAGCAGCTTACTGAATTAATTATAATATCGAGAGGGTTATAGTTAATAGACATAAAACTTGAATGGTGCATGCTTATATCTATAAATTATAACATTGTTACGATATAGACATATATCGTGACTTTGCATAACTTTGTAAATTGGTCCTTAATTAAATTTTGAAGAGTAAATTGGCATAAACATATGTTCGTTTATTTGATACGAGTTATATCATAGTGATTTCGAGAGAAACCTATTACTATTGAATTCTAGCTAGTGAAGCAACTCTTTTGCCAATTTTCACGTGTTAGGGGAAAGTAATTATCTTGATTTATATTCTCATATTTGAATTTCATACCAACTTTTTGTACTAGTATAGTTTTAGTTAATTAATTTAATTTTTATTAATTAATTTAGTTATAAAAATCTTCAATATTTTTTGTACTCGACAACTAAATTGTTAGATATTACTTGCGATTAATACAAATATACAGTACTTGAGGTACGATAAATGATATTACTATTATATTACTTGTTTGCGATTGTATACACTTACACAACTGAATTTTATGCAACAATAATAATGTTCTTAAGGTTACCTTCAGAAAACTTATCTCAGATACATGTGGTGTTTATTATAAAAATACTAGTGCCATTTTTATAAATGTATGTAATTTTCTACAATTACAATAATACCATCATATTTTTATGTGATAAATTATTTTATCTTAAGAAATTTAGGTGAGATAACCTAAGGAACATTATTCTCTTATATTTATAGATTTGTCATTAAAATTTTACATAAATTTCAACTTTCCTGAGGACATCCCCAAGCCTAATTTTAATAAAATTTGCTGAACTTGTAAACCGATTTACCTAGCCGAGTTATTTATAATGATTGGTTATATTTATAAAATTAATATGTTGTTATTATTTAAAATTATTATAGATAGAATGTGTTATCTTGATAAGGTAATATATATAGTTTGGCTAAAATTTTAGCAAATCCTAATGCACCATTAGAGTGCATTGCATGCACCAATAGAGATGTTTTAAATTTTGTTAAAATAAAATGTAAAAATATAAATATTTAGGAGATAACCATTACTGTTCTTTCAACTTCGATTATTTATTAATGGTATTTGTTAACTTCGATTATAGGTTACTACTATATTACTTGCTTCTCTCTTTCGAATTCATTTTGTATATTAATCAAGCGTGTTAATCAAAATCGAATACTACTAATTTATAATTTACTTTTGAACAGCTATCAAAATAACATTTTTCCTTCGTTAAAACGATCGAATATGCGAGAGACTGAAAATAGTCTGGAAACTTTCTCATGTGACATTCTTCTATATATAATAGCCCAACGTGGGTTCAAAATTAGTGAGACATTTTATTCATGTGAAATGACGGATATAAACATTTATCTACTTCAATTAAAAAAATATCGTCGGTGGGAATCAAACCCAAGTCTACACATTAATTCTCAAACCATAATGTCTTATATATTTTTAATCAAGTACTTAATATGTGTTTGTCGCTAAATAGTAAAATTTTAGTTTTATATTACACTTCATAAAATAACATTTATTCATATTTGTCATTTCTAGTATATTGATTTAGTTACCTATATATTTATAAATAATTAAAGTTGAAATTAAGATAATAATTTTGATCAATATTTAATATATAAAAACAATTATTACACAAAATATATAAATAAATTAAGACATAACATGTATGTAGTAACTAATGTAATTTGCGGAAAAAAAGAGAGTAAAAATCTATCTTACTAAAATCTACGATATTATATATAAAAACTAATTAACAATGTCAATTAATCATGTTCACGCTTATAAGAAAACTAAATAAATAAATTTTATATTACGTGTTTATTCAATACAAATTATGTTGTTGAGAAAAGTATATGTAATATTATATTGAAAAATCGAATGCTATATTTTAGTTATTTGACTAAATTGACCGCAAGAATAAAATCAGTCAATAATTATTGGATAAATGGAGTAGTATTAAGTGTACACATAATTTTTAAATTTATTTAATTTTTTATTTAGATTAGTATATTAAACTTATTTCGGATTTAGCATCGGAACCTACTCAATTTTTTAAAAAACACAAAATTTGACCATTTTTCACATTTGTATCATAGATCGATCGAGTTGAAGTATATTTTCAATTAGAAAATTTAGAAAATTTATTTATTGGATCGATGAGAATGATATATCAATGAAATAAGATACTTGTAACAATCTACATTCACATGAATTAATGTGTTCGAAATCTTTATAATACCGGATCAATAAATAATGTATACCAAAATTACAAGATTGATTTATTGTGATTTGTTGTGGACTTTACCCGATTTATGAAAAATATTCAATATTTTGTCTACATTATCCCCTGATATAGTAAAGTTACGGTCGTTGTACTTAACTAATTATTTTTCTCATATTACACACTTATTAAAATAAAATATATAGTATAATCTGTTTTTTGTCGTAGGTAACCCGCAGCCGCTACACTTCAGGTGCACACTTCACGCAATCAAAATATATAGTATAATCAAAATTTTACTCCATGTGATTATAATTTTTTAATACAAGTGAATTGCAAAATAGAAACAAATTATATTTTAATTTATATTTCAAAAAGAATCAAAAGATATATGTTATTTTTTTACAATTTAAAAAAATACTGGCAATTAATTTAATTTAAAAAAAATATTGGGTTTAACAATTTTAGATAGTACTCTAATTAAAAAATGTAAATTTTTATATTATTTTATATAATTAAATTTACATATGGAGTTAAAAGTTTTTGAATGAAACACTAACTTACTGCAATTGTTTAATTTGCTATGAAACTATTTCATGTTATTATTTTCATATTTTTATATTTAAAATTATAATTTATGAATGAAACTTAAATACACACTAAAATATATGATTTAATTTTGTATCTTTTGTATTGAAAATGAAAAAAGAATTATATTGATCACATAAATCATTATATTATTTATTACATTAAAGCATTGTAGATTTAAGTATCGATATTTATGAATATTTTATCAAATTTAAAATAGTTTGGCATATGAAGCCCTTATATATGATTATTGAATATGTAAATGAAAAAGGTTAAAATCATTTGCTCACAATGACTAAAATAAAGCTACATTAGTTTTAGAGTAGTGCTAGAGGTAAAAAAATAACTACCAAAATATACATGTTTTAATTGGTGTGACTCATCATATTATTACACTTAGGTCCATTACATTGATCAGCAATCAAACAATCACAAATCAATAACTTACTTTTTGGGAATTTGTTGGGAACTATTTTTGGGACCTTTAGAATTACTCTTAGTTTTATAGTAGAAAATAATCCTCCCCTGAATTACACATTCATAAATAGTACAGTGGATAGTCTTTTATCTGTCCAAAAAATTTAACAACATATAGGGATCTTATATCTGTTTTATATCTGTTGTGTCCACATATACTCATATATATTAAAACTAAGTTTATTATAATAAACAATAACATATATACATGAAGCACAATCAAAATCTTTGTTATTACCATAATAGAGCCTCAAAAGAATAACATAAGAATAATTGTTACACAATAATAAATCAATAGTTAATATATAGTCTAAATAATTATTAAATATAAACTACTCAAGGCCCTATTTTTTGTACATTTTATTAAATTATTAGGTGCTATAAATATATACATTATTTTTAATAGCAAAAAATTGAAATTTAAATATATATATATATAAGGATTTACTCCGTGGAGAACCATATTAAATGGAGTCCGGTGGAGAACCATCTAATTTAATCACAGCCATAGGATTAGTATGTATCCAACGGTTCAGAAATTTCAAAAGTTAATTATTAAATTAAACATACAAAACTGTCATACGGCCGTTATGCACGCAAATGTATACACTTTCTTGTCTTTATCCTTCGTTCTCTCCGGCAATTCTCTCTAATCTCTTCGGCGATTTCTCTCTCATCTCTCTGTCATTATCTCCCATTCATATCTCTCTCAGTCATCTCTCTCTTTCTCTTACTTTATATCTTTCAATCTACATTCTCCTCAGTGATTTCTCTCTTGTTTGTTGATTTAAAGCTTAAATCTTCATTAAAATACTTGCACTGAGCTTTTTTCATTCTTCATCTCTATCAGTCGTCACTGTATCTATCAATATCTGCTACTCTATCACAAAGAATGGCGTCTTCATCGAATCGAGATCAAATTTTTGATTCTGCAGCTCAAAATATTTGTTCTTCGGGTCTTTTCCTTCTTCTTTTCTTCTTTAAAGCTTCGTTTTTTATTGATTTGAAGATCGTTATGTTAATTAAGCCTCTAATATATGCATTCAACTTAATAAATTTTAGTATTACTTTTTTTTATTGTTCGTCTTTGCTTGATTTTGACATAGGCTTCATGTTTTTGTGATTTGAACTGAAATTGTTTATTTTTATAATTATGAATTTTTTGCTTTTAGACTAGAATCAAAATATTTATTGTAATGAGAAAAGTTTGTTCCTCTATTTTTTTGTAGAATACAAAGTAAGTTTCAATTTTGTGCAATTTAGAGTTGTGTAGTATTATTGACTATTCAATAGGTTCAAAATATATGTAATTAACTCAACATAGGCTTCATGTTTGTGTGTGTTGGACTTATGTCATTTTATTTTGCAATTAGACTTTTTGTACTTCTACAGTAGAATCAAGGTATTTATTGTAATAATAAAATTTTATTTGTTCCTCTGTTCTTTTTTAGAATACAAAATAGATTTCAATTTTTTGCCTCTAAGACAATCTATAGTTGTGAAGTACTACTGATTCTTCTATAGGATAAAAATGAATGTTATAAACCAAAAAAAAGATTTTTTTTAAATAATTATGTTTTTGTATTCTATTATATAATACAAACTCTTGAAGTTAAAAATATATTGATTCTGTATTAGTGTTTACTTGAATGTTTTACTTATTTACATTTTAAGTTGATGTCATCTACACACCTTTTCATATGGAAATACTGAATGTGTATTTAAATAATTTTCTGTGTATGTTTGTGTTAGTTTTTTTGTGATCGTTTTTAAGTGTTTTTGTTTATATATGTGCCTTCATCTGATCTTATTATACATTTTTTTTGGAAATTGTAATATATAATATGTTTTTGTGCTTTGATCAAACATCTTAGCTTATTAATTAATTTTTCTAGCACATATTTGTTGACATATATTCTGTATATTTTCTTTTATCATTCAGGAAATGTTTCATACATGGAAAATAATGGTTTGTTTGAAGGTGTTTGTGATTCTAGTTCGTATGATATGGTTGAAGAATTGATAGAAGGTTTTGATGACTCTTTTAGTAGAACCACTAATATTTGGAATCCTAAAGTCCTAGATCATAGTTTCAAACCATATGCTGGTCAGCGGTTTAAGGATATTGAGTCATGTTTTTCATTTTATACTGAATATGGAGTACAAGGTGGATTTAATGTTCGCAAATCAACTCAGAAAGTGAAGAATAAGATTGTTGTGACAAAGTATCTTGTTTGCCAAAAGGCAGGACATTATGATACTTCTGGTCCAAAGGATTCTGGAGGTACATCTGAATCATCGCATACATCTGGTAATATTGGTGAAGAAATTAAAAGGAGGAACACTGTTACCAAAAAATGTCATTGCAATGCAAAGGTTTTTCTCAAGTATGTGTGTGATGGTACCTACATAATTTCTTGTTTTATAGAGGGTCATAACCATCCGTTAGTTTCTGAATCGGGAAAGGAGTTTCTTCGTGCAAATCGAACTATGACTTCATTTCAATGTCAATTTATCTTAGATGCTGTAAAATCGAACATTGGCGCTTATAGAGCTCATGGCATCTACAACAGTTTGTTTGGTTTATATTCTGATGTTGGGCCTACTGCTAAGGATTTTCATAATTAGATGAGAGATATTAAATTGTACATAGGAAAATATGATGCTGATATGCTCTTACAAAAATTTGAAAATGAAAAGGAGACATCTGATGGAGGGTTTTTCTATGAGTATCAAACAGATTCAGATGGTCATTTGACTCGTCTATTTTGGGCTGATGTTCGAGGTAGAAGAAATTATGAAGTATTCGGGGATGTTGTTTCTTTTGATGCAACTTATCGTACTAATAAGTAATTTAATCAAAATTATTTTATCCTTTTATACGTGTTTATTGTATATCATATTATATTTTAATTTTGATTCATCCCATGCTTGTTTTATAGTTTGATTACATTTTAGAATATTTGTTGACTTATATTTTTGTCAAATATGCTTTTTTATGTTTGCATGATTAATTTTTAATATATTGTATTAAGTGATTCTGCCCTTTCTTTTTGTATCAGTTTTTAAATATAGCTTTTAATTTTATTCTTGATTTTTTTGTAAAATTTTGTTCTTCATGTATGGTAAGGTTTTTGTGCCTTTCAGTGGTGTTGATAATCATTGGAAGAGTGTTACGTTTGCTTCTGCTTTGCTTAACCATGAGAACGAGACAAATTTTACTTGGGCGTGTGAGATGGTTTTAAAAGGGGTTAATTATCAAGTTGACCACTATATAATTGGCAAAGTTTCAAATTTACCACCGAAAAATTTGGGGTCTCAAATTGGCTTTCAAGTTGTCGGGTCTCAAATTGGCCACTTTTCAAGTCGGTCTCAAGTTAGTGGAATCTCAAATTTTTCACCTAAAATTACCAATTTTGAGTGAAAAATGGCCAATTTGAGACCCCGAATTAATCGGTGCTAAATTTGATATTTCACTAATTATACAGTGGTAAATTTGATACTTAACCCGTTTTAAAAGTTTTTGGTCGTCCTCCAAAGTGTATAATAACTGACCAGTGCCTTGCTATGAAAACTGCAATATCTAAGGTGTTTCCAGATTATATCCATCAATACTGTATGTGGCATATAATGCAGAAGTTTCCGGCCAAGGTAATCATTATATAATTCTAATCCATCGATACAGTGCCTTGTATGCAACATTTGATAAATTTTTTTTAATATAGGTTGATCCTGTTTTTTGTGCTGAATCTGGTTTTATGGAAAAGCTAAACAAATTTGTATGGTCATCACATTTTACGGTAGCAGAATTTGAAAGTGGATGGGACGCAGTGTTGAAGGAATTTGGATTAAGTGAACATGTTTGTTTGAATGAAATATATGCTATGAGGAAGTCATGGATTCCTGCTTTTTCCGTGATAAGCCAATGAGAGCATTACTTAGAATCACATCAAGGTCAGAAAGCACCAATTTTTACTTCAATCACTTTGTGCAAAAAGGAGACACACTTTCTAAATTTTATATGTGTTATGAATTGTAAGTGGTGCAGAGTTGAGTCGTGATGGGAAGAAGAGGAAGTTAAGGATGTGCAAAACTTGTAATATCAAGTCATATCATGATTCACGTAAATGTCCGAATAAACTTAATGGCCAGTTGAACAAAGAGTTGGAACATACTTGAGATTATTTCCTACATTTGTTTTCATCATGTTATTCAGGTATGTATATAATATTCCCCATTTTTTCTCTTATATTGTGTTTTGTGATATCATCTATCTTTGTTTTTTTATGCTCCGTATGTAAAATTTCCTTTATTCTTATTACTACTAAGTAATGGACCTGTAAAATCATTTGTCATTAGAACTTTCATATGATTTTCTCAGAAGATCACAAGTATCGGTAAAAGTTTCTGTTTACAAGTCTCATCAGTGTGCGCTTACACATTTTTTAATTTCTTAATGCAGATTGCAAACATAAAATTAATATTTATCACATTCATATAATTATATAACATGAATAACAATTAGTAGAATTTGACATTATATATGGTATCAAATATAATTTTTCTTATATAATTTTGTTGACTGTAAGTTTCTAATTTTTTTTTCATGTTTTTCTTTTGCAGCAAACATGAGTAATCATCAAATTGAATGATATCTTGTTGCGGTATTAAAGAGCTAATAGAAATAGATAGTGACAATTTTTACAGATGTATTTTTTCATTTTTATTTTGTCGATTAAGATGATTAAGACAACTTATTTTATAAAATGTTTGTCTTGTGGATGATTTAATAAATTTTGTATAAAGACCATTTTTTTGAGATTTATTGATTTATAAATTTAATGTAAAGGATTGCTTTTAATGATTTAATATTCTCTGTGTTTGTCTATAATCATATTATAGAAAACATAGTAAACACACTTAGAAGTAGCTTTTCTACATTTTGGGTTTTAGAAGTAAATTGAATTAACTGATTTTATGGTTTAAAACGTAAGTGTATAACCCTGTTTAACTAAATTAAATTTATTATGTTAGGGTTTAAGATATGGGGTTTAGGGCCTACCCTAGATCTTAAATCCTAACTGATTCTAGGGTTTAGGGCCCTAAACCCTAGGAACCGGCAAACACTTTGAAACGTACGTGTATAACCCTGTTTAATATTCGTTAATATTTTAGGGTTCACCAATCCCATTTTGGGTTTTAGAAGTAAATTGAATTAACTGATTCTATGGTTTAAAACGTAAGTGTATAACCTTGTTTAATATTCGTTAATATTTTAGGGTTCACCAATCCCATTGTGGGTTTTAGAAGTAAATTGAATTAACCGATTCTATGGTTTAAAACGTAAGTGTATAACCCTATTTAACTGAATTAAATTTATTATGTTAGGGTTTAAGATTTGGGGTTTAGGGCCCTAAACCCTAGATCTTAAACCCTAATTGATTCTAGGGTTTAGGGCCGAAGGCCCTAAACCCTAGGAACCGGCAAACACTTTGAAACGTACATGTATAATCCTGTTTAATATTCGTTAATATTTTAGGGTTCACCAATCCCATTTTGGCTTTTAGAAGTAAATTGAATTAACTGATTCTATGGTTTAAAACGTAAGTGTATAACCTTGTTTAACTGAATTAAATTTATTATGTTAGGGTTTAAGATTTGGGTTTAGGGCATTTAGGCCCTAAACCCTAGATCTTAAACCCTAATTGATTCTAGGGTTTAGGGCCGAAGTCCCTAAACCCTAGGAACCGGAAAATACTTTAAAACGTACGTGTATAACCCTGTTTAATATTCGTTAATATTTTAGGGTTCACTAATCCCATTTTGGGTTTTAGAAGTAAATTGAATTAACTGATTCTATGGTTTAAAACGTAAGTGTATAACCCTGTTTAATATTCATTTATATTTTAGGGTTCAGCAATCCCATTTTGGGGTTGTAGAATTAAACTGAATTAAATTTATTATTTTAAGGTTTAGGATTTGGGGTACAGTGTTAAGATGCCAATGATGCACAATAGAGCATCATTGATTGCTATTTTTTGTCAGTTTTAAAATATTTGTCTTTTAAGAACATTCTTCTCGACATAGTCACATTTACGACTAACATCCGTTATAATTCTAGTACTCATTCACTCGTTTTCATTTACGCGTTTAATTGTATAATTGAATCTGTTTAATTCATTTATAATGTTACCTTTTAATTCTAGTACCCATTCGCTCGTATTCATTGACGCATTTAATTCTATTATAATGAATCCTTTTAATTATATTATAATGTACCTGTATTCTAGTATTCGTTTATTGTATAATGTTTGTAGAATGAAACATATTTTAATTTTCATAATTTGTTTTTATGATTTGATATTTTTCTGATTTTTATAGTAGAGTAATAATATCTAGGATTATGATCAAAATTTTAAGGGACCAAAAAGATACAGAGTTATTGTGCATAAAATGATTCTCAAATATGTTCTAAAACATGTTTCCACATCTTCTACATAACACCACATTATCCTTTTGCTTTTACAAAATTTAAATGCTTGCACATTAGCAGCAATCTTCTTAGCAATTGAAAACTAAAATGCCTGCACATAAGTATCAATTTTCTTAGGAATAGCATCATTGCTTGTTCATACAAGTCAACATTTCAAACCATTAGCTGAATGACATTATTTAATTTTAGAGACATTTGCTGGATCTCCTTAAGCATCTTGTTTCTCCAGCCATTTGTAGTAGAACAAATAATCTTCGCAGCATAAATTTGACGTGCCTTCAGAAGTTGTCTTTCCAGCTGGTATGTCTAATTGAAATGTCAATAAAATAAAATGTCTCTAATCAATAATAAAATTTCAGAAATTATGTACTTAGCCTAAATTTATATTCTTAAATTCAATTTAAACTAAATGTGTTTCAGGCTAACTTTTCATTTATATATGCAAGACGTGACAAAAGGGAGTACAATAATTTATGTATATTAAACATTCATTTATATTATATTATAAAGCATCAACTGTGAGCTAGTAGCTAGCTAGCATGATTCAGTATCAAAAAAATCAAGCAGTGAATTTTAGATTTTGTATATGGAGAGATAGAGAAAAGGGAGAGATAAATAAAGAAAAGAAAGTAGAAGCTGACAGTTAATAGATTTTAGTAGAGATATGTAGAGAGATAATGTGTGTAGGAGAGAGAGAGAGAGAGAGAGAGAGAGAGAGAGAGAGAGAGAGAGAGAGATCTGATAATTAATGTAACTAAATAAATAATCTAAGGGGTGGATGGATGGATGTTGAAGCTAATCAATCAAAACAAAGACAAAAAGGGTGTGTAATGTATACAAGTGAGTCTAACATAATACCTTTCTAGATCCAAATTTGCATTCCCATTTCCTTACGCCATTTCCTTTGTATGTCTCCATGTGATGAATTACAAAAATACCAGAGTCAATTATGTTATCATCACTGCACCACTTCATTTTTAGGCATTCGATTGGAACTTTGCTTAATTGTGAGCTCCTTACTGGACTGATGTTCTTCATGTACTTGACAAAAAGATCTTTCTGAAAAAAACAAATATTTTAATTAGTACAAAAGATTTTACACAAATTAATATATTTTGGTCAAGAGATTTTACCAGGCTCTCTGGATATCTATCATAAGCATTAGTATTTCTGTCTTTATTTGTTATGTTGTCAATGAGCTCTATCGATGGTCTTTTAAGATTAAAGCACATGAGATAATGATGATTTTCATTTTCGATTGTGAAAAAAATCTGCACATTAAAATGACATTAAGGTAGAATGTAGCTATAACATATAGTAAAGCTTTACAAGTATTAAGTAGTAAAAATAAGTTTTACCATATCAAGGTCTGTAATTTTTATGCTATGTTTTGCAAGCATCATGTCCAATCCAGCACGGAACCTGTTAAACTTTATAACATCCTCTCCTTCATTAATTTCATTTTCTGCCTGATTTTTTTTAGTCAATGTCAACATCTGCAACCAAATACATTTTTTAGAAGCGCAATTGGCATTATTATTCAGAAAGACCAAAATCGGTTTTAGCATTAAACATACAACACATAATTATTCAATAAAACATCGTATCATAATTTTCTTACTGTTATAAATGTGCTGCAGAAAAACCTATTTGGCGAATCAGCAGATTTGTATTCCTCATCTTGATTAAGTATTGATGCATAAGCGTCGATGACACCACTGGCTATTCGATTATTTGTCCTTAAAGTCTTAAGCTGGTGTTTCATGCAAATTACATCCTCCCAGAAAAAGATTGGTTGCCTGCAAAAATATATTAAATATAATACAATGTACTTAGGGACTAAAATATGGTATAATTTTATTTAAATTTAGATATTTGATTTACATACATTGGGTTCCCTGTATCTGCATTTATCCAATTCCAGACCTCTTCTTCTGTTTTCGTTATTCTTACCCTATCAATGTCAATAACCCGTTCTCTGAAAGGGGATTTATTATATTCCCCTACCTTCTGCTCCCTCCTTGGTCTTTCTTGGTCAAACAAGTTTTCCATTTCAAAATTTTTTGAACTCTCTCAAGGAGATCTAACAAAATCAATAATTTCACCACCAATTGTTAATTCTCCAAGGAAATCATCAATGTCATGTAATTTATTATAAGCTCTATCAAAATGAGGAAGTGATAAAATTTCAATTATCCTCCAATCATTCTCTGATAATTTCGGCCACTCTTGTTCAATTATGTTTTATGCAAACAAAAACTTTTTAATAAAACATACTAAAAAATATATGCAAAATGCATATTTAGTAAAACCATTATTTATATATTATATTTTTTATAGTCGTCCATTAAATTTTTTTATGTGAAATATATTTAAGTATTATAATACCTTGTGTCAACACTCTGCGTTTCTGAGGGTTTAAATTGCTTCAAAAATTTATCTTCAAACTCCTTCACCTTTGCATGATTTGGTACTATTTCATTTGCCATTAGTAAGGTGCTTCTGAATTTTGTGCTTGCCTCTTCCAATTCCTTAAAATCAATCTCCAACTGTGATAGAATTTCCTAAATCCATAGCCAAGTTAGCTCATTCGAGTAAATATATTAATAGTTGCTAGAGTAACAAAATCAATTTTTTTACCTGTTCAGTACAGAAATCATTAGAATTATGTTCTGCTTGAACATTTTTAGCTATAGACATAATATCACTGTTCAGCTTATCTTCTTCCAAAGTTAGCGAACATGAATGTACTCCTTTAATTGTTTGTTCTGGAGTTTTCCAAATGTCTCTAACATCAAATACCTGTATATAATTTGTGATTCAAAAATTAAAAAATCAAATAATATTTCATATTAGAATACATCGTAATATTGCTCTTTAATTGGAATGTGTTTCGAATTTTGTCAAGAGATCATAATGTTTCTAAGAAGTATATATGAGGTAAGTACAAATTAGCACTTTGATAGTTATACTTGAACTCAAAAAATAACTGAGAAATGCACAAAACTATAAATATTATTTACCTTCACAAACAATTGTTCATCATTCTATTTATCATTCTGTTTAAACTGTTGTTCAGTGTCTGGATTTGCATCTTCATTAGCAGGTGATGGTTCACTGTTTTCTTTGTCTTCTTTGCTTTCTTTAGAATGCTGCAGAATAAATGTAAGCCAATTTTATTTAACTTGAAGAATTTTTTTTGAGAAATTACACCACAAAATCAGGAAATTTATTTCACTGACCAATCCTTCATCATTCTCAAATGACTGATTATGTTTCTCTGCATTTACTATATCTGGATGAGCATTTTGTTGATCAGTTGATGGACTAGATTTTTTTTCCCTCTTGTCTTTTTTCTTTGTTAAATTTTTCAAGCTACAAAATGAACAATACAAGTCATGTTCTATACAAAGACTGTGAGTTTAATAAGTATTATACTAACATGAAAATTTTAGAACATACTACCAAAGGAATTTTTTAATCATTTACAATAAACTCACCAATATTCCCTTTCCAAAACTGTCATCATACATTTCAGCTTTACTTCAGTTCGCTATGAGGGAAGTCTTCTAACCAATGAAAGGCGGTGATGTCCTATCGGCAATGATTCGAAAGTGTTGTATTCTATCAAGGTACAGAAACTGAAATAAAAAACAAATGAAAAACGGATCAATATTTTTTATTCATAAAAGTAAGTAACGGAACCATAAGAAAGGGTTAGTTGATTACTTACAAGAAGGAAGACAAGTGAACCAGTATAGTACTGCGTTTGCGGATTTTTCCACCATAATTCATGTGCTTCCTTTATATTTTCCAAAACTGGCTTGCACCAATTGAAATTTTTTGCATTTTCGTAAGTTCTCTTGAATCCGAGTGCATATTGACTGACATTTGCAGTCTTATCTGTTCTTATGAACAAATTTGTCATAAGGACCATGAAGTTTTGTTTGAACTTCTCATCTGCTTCTATGGAGAGTCCGATTGCATTAGCCACCATCAGCTCAGTTATCCTCTTCTTAGGGAATTGTTCTCTCCATTTATTATATATGTCTTTATCTTTCTCAAATTTAACAACTTCTTGACCTCTTGGCAGTCCCAGAATCAAATTCACATCTTCCTCATCCACCTTAATGTGTTTATTTTCAGGCAACATTATTTCATTATTATTGTGGTCAAACCACCATAAAACGTTGACTGCAATCTCACGGGATACGGCTCTCAACTCAAATGATACTCAAATGATAAAAGTGGACCGAAACCAACACTTGTCACCCATTCCTTTTACTCTTTTGAAAGTGCACTTACAACTTTGGAAAACGTTGACGGATAAGCCCTGATCAATAATATCTTAGGCTTCTCTTCTAATAAATGTTCTACTTCTCTGTCTACTTCTTCACATTTTTGTTTTTTTGCATTTCTATTTTCAGCCTGAAAGAAGACAAATATAACCATTATAAACAGTAGTAAAATTATAAGGTACACAAACTGATAAAAAAATTTATCGTTTAGTTTTTAATATATAATTATTTCTATGTTATTACCTGGACAGGATTTTTCCTTTTTTTGCTATATTTTTCTGATGTTTTTGTTTGTTTTTTTCACTTCTTGTTTCTCTTGTCAAGTTTACATCCGCAGTTGATTCAAAATCACTATCAGATTGATCATTTCCATTTGGTGGCTCTTTCTTCTTTTTTCTTGAATTTAACTTTTTATATCCTAACAGAAAGCATAATATAAGATTAAAATGATTAATCATCAAAATTTAAAAAATGTGAAATAACTATCTTGTATAATAACTATCTATTGTCAAGATATGTATGTGATCATAGGTTTCATTTTAAAAAATTATCTATCTATGTTTTTTTGTTTTATTCTTTGAAGCAGTTAAAAAGACAAGGAACAAAAAAAATAAAATATATATATTTTTACTAGATAATTTGTTTCATCAGTATCTGATTCGGAGATTGTTGTCATCAGCCTTGGTGATTTTCAATTGTACCAACAAAAGTTCTACATCTCATTTTCTTTGTTTTATCTTTTCGTGCTTGGAAAAAATAATAATAACAAATGTTAAACCGATTTATACAACTTGAACAAAAAAATCGACAAATGAAAAAAAATAGAAAGATTATTTACCTTGCTGATCATTCCTTTGTCATTCTTTATTGATTTGTCTTCTTCCTCGGGTTGTTTCTCATCTTGAATTGTATCTGGATGATCAACTTCAGTCTCATTTAATGGATATGTACTTTCTTCCACATTATTCTTTATTTCTTCACTAACAATAACTTATTTTCCTTTCTCAACATTTGATTTTTCTCCTCCTTTAGGTGATGTCAAATACTGTGCATCAACGCTAGTATCCTATAATAATGATTGTATGAGTTACATTATAATACAACACCAAATTTCGTTAAAAAAATATATCATTACAAAAGAGTGTCAAATTAACCTCGTCAAAATTTGTTCGATGTGCTCTCACTTTGACTCTAATTTTCATTGCCTTATGCTGGAAAACTGACTTGTTAATCTCTTTCACTGAGTCCTCATTGACTTTAATATCATCTTTACCTATTAAGAAAATAGAAGGAAATTGTTTCTTAAAAATTTCAATTACTGGTGCTATTAAAAAAACTAAATTAATACTTACATTGTGGTACAATTGGTGTTTGTTTCTCTTGAGAACTCTCTGGGGTATATACACATAATGCCCGAAGTGCGTCGCTTGGTTCTAGATTGAAAGAAGTAGCATTTAGCGAATTTTTGAATTCTATCTCTTGATCTTTGTCCTCGTTGTTTTCTGCAAATTCTATGATATTGATGATTTTAATGTCATTATCTTCGTATTCTTCATTCTTGTCTTCTCTTTTTTTCAGCATAGTATCATGCCATGACGGTAAATTTGCAGAAAACTCATTGACTTCATCAGCAGTGAACCAACTCTCATTCATCTGTTATAAACAAATTGAAACATAAAAATTTAAAACAATGCAGAAAATTAAATAAAATAAAGATTTTTTTTATGTATGCTGCTTACAAATCCTGGGTAATCTTCTTCGTAGTTGTAATACTCTGGACATGTCATTAGAAACTTGTAAATGTAATACAGAACATAGTGCCCACATTTAGAACCATCATTCTGTTGGGGGACTCTTGGAATCTCAAACGGATACATCATTACTTCATCAATTCCTTCCTTTTCTTCATATTTCAAAATATTCTCCACAAAACTACATAATAAATTTGTTATGTCAGTAATCATAAACCATTAAACTTTAGATTTTTACCTACTTAAAAACTGTTCTAATGTCAAATTTAAATGAAATAAGAAATAAAGGGTTGTATACCTTTGAAGTTGTCGTTTAAGCAAATGTGGCTCTCTTGCATGGAGTGAATCCAATAACAAAATACATGGACTATTTTTTGATTCAATAGTCTCACCCAAGTTGCACAGTATTAGTAAATTCCAATGGTAGCTATGATAAAAAAAATATATAATCAATTTTCAAAAATTTTATTTCTTGTAGTATTTAGTCTCTAAGAAATGTTTTACCTTTCACACATTGGAACAAACACATATCTCTTTCCAAATATTTTTTCATCTGAGATCCACCGCAGTGCCTCCTTCCTTGAATTAGATTTTTTTAGGAATATTTTGTGAACTATAACGGATCAATGAATATACATCCTTCTTTTTTGTCTTTTAGTAATGTTTCCCAGATATCTCTGTACAATTTACTATTATCATTAATTCTATTTCACCATTAAAATAATTCAACAATAGAACTGAAATTAATGTTACATAATTATTGTCTTATTACCTCAAATATTTATCAAAATCATTTGTGCTCAGTTGTCCTTCCCTGTTCCTCATTTTTCTTTTCATTTTAGCATTCCTGGATCCATAATTTTTATGTTTTGCCTTAACTTTTGTACTTGAAAGAGTACCTAAAGATTTATGAAGTCCAATATTATTGTTGTGCATTATATTAAAAACCAAATACTTTAACAAAACATGAAATTACTCCTAATATTTATTATAATCACAAAACATAGAATAATCACAACTAACACATAAAAGTGTTTATATCATAGACATAATGCTCATCATTCATATTTGTTGTTTGGGAGTAGAATGAATTATCTTTGTAGCGGAAGTAACATGAAATAAATAGCACAAATGAAAAAAATGGAAGTAGGGTAATATCACAAAATTCATCATTCCGGCTTCCCCATGATAAGTTCTTCTCCACACACAGTACTAAAAATATAAATAATTTAACTAGAAGCTAATCAATTATCAATGATATATAAGATGATGATATTCACGGATCAGAAACAGGCATCCAGGACGCAATAACAACACAGGGCAACACAACAACCTTTCCAGAATCCATAAATTTTATGGATCTACTACAGAGTAAACGTATTTAAATCCACCGATCTACTAAATATAAATTTTATTTAAAGTCAAACATGATAAACACAATATAATGCTTCTAATCTACAATGATAATCATTTTTTCTTCATCTAATACAGAATCAAGAAAAATAATATAACACAACTAGTAAATAGTGATTTTAGTTAAAGTTACTGTACACACCACAAAAAGCTTATACTCTAGAATGAAAATCAAATTTTGTGGAACTAATACAGAATAAATTAATTTGAATCGACCGATCTACTAAATATTATTTGTATTTAAAGTCAAACTTGTTAAATACAATAGAATTCTTTTAAACTACAATTGTCATCATATTATTTACATATAATCAACAAGTCCAAATTCAACACAACTACTAATTATCAATTTTAGGTAAGAATAAAGACAGGGAAACTCTGTACAAAAAGCTTCTACTCTAGAATGAAAATCAAAATCTAGGGATCTACTACAGAATCAACAGATTTTATATGATTGAATTACTAAATATCATTTTTAATTAAAGTCAAACTTGATAAACACATTACAGTGGTTGTAAACTACAATTATCATCATTTTTTTGCATCTAATACAGAATCAACAATTCCAAATCGAACACAACTACTAAATATTGATTTTAAGTGAAGTTAAACACATGCAAATTCTATACACACAACAAAAAGCTCCTACTCTAGAATGAAAATCAATTTCCATGGATCTACTATTGAATCAACAGATTTGAAATGAAATAGTTACTAAATATCATTTTTAATTAAAGTAAAACTTGATAAACACTATACAGTGCTTGTAAACTACAATTATCATCATATTTTTTGCATCTAATACAGAATCAACAATTCCAAATCGAACACAACTACTAAATATCGATTTTAAGTGAAGTTAAACACAGGAAAATTTTATACACACAACAAAAAACTTCTACTCTAGAATCAAAATCAAAATCTAAGGATCTACTACTGAATCAACAGATCTACAAAATAAAATATACATGCACGAAAATTTATGTCAACATTTTATAAAAAAATATAATGAAGAAGCTTTAATCCTTCTTAATAATCTCAAGTTTACTACAGAAATTAAATTAAAGATTAAAAAAACATACATATTCGAAACATCGCCTTGCAATAACGATTGTACACCTTTTTGTGATGAAATCTTCGATTCAATAGCTCGATTCAATAGCTCAAATCGATCTGTAAACGTTGATTTTGATATTTTATAGTCTCTTTTTCTCTCTCCTTTCTGTTTATCTTTAGCTCAGACTCACTGCTAGTTTTGTGTGTATATCTATGTGTTTGTAGTTGTCCGTACAATAGTTACTTAATAGCCTTCAAATGTTTTTTAATTACAAAAATACCATTACTTAATCTGATAAGAAAATGGATGGCTGTGATTGATTCTCCATATAAAAAATTCTCCCTTGAGTCTATTGAATCGAAGATTTCATCACAAAAAGGTGTACAATCATTATTGCAAGGCGATGTTTCGAATAGGTAAGTTTTTTTAATCTTTAATTTAATTTTTGTAGTAAACTTGAGATTATTAAGAAGGATTAGAGCTTCTTCATTATATTTTTTGTAAAATATTGACATAAATTTTCGTGCATGTATAATTTGTTTTGTAGATCTGTTGATTCAGTAGTAGATCCTTAGATTTTGATTTTGATTCTAGAGTAGAAGCTTTTTGTTGTGTGTATAAAATTTGCATGTGTTTAACTTCACTTAAAATCGATATTTAGTAGTTGTGTTCGATTTGGAATTGTTGATTCTGTATTAGATGCAAAAAATATGATGATAATTGTAGTTTACAAGCACTGTATAGTGTTTATCAAGTTTTACTTTAATTAAAAATGATATTTAGTAACTATTTCATTTCAAATCTGTTGATTCAGTAGTAGATCCATAGAAATTGATTTTCATTCTAGAGTAGAAGCTTTTTGTTGTGTGTATAGAATTTGCATGTGTTTAACTTCACTTCAAATCGATATTTAGTAGTTGTGTTCGATTTGGAATTGTTGATTCTGTATTAGATGCAAAAAAATGATGATAATTGTAGTTTACAACCACTGTATTTTGTTTATCAAGTTTGACTTTAATTAAAAATGATATTTAGTAATTCAGTCATATAAAATCTGTTGATTCTGTAGTAGATCCCTAGATTTTGATTTTCATTCTAGAGTAGAAGCTTTTTGTATAAAGTTTCCCTGTCTTTATTCTTACCTAAAATTGATAATTAGTAGTTGTGTTGGATTTGGACTTGTTGATTATATGCAAATAATATGATGACAATTGTAGTTTAAAGCATTTTATTGTAGTTAACAAGTTTGACTTTAAATATAAATAATATTTAGTAGACTGGTCGATTCAAATAAGTTGATTATGTATTAGTTCCACAGAATTTGATTTTCATTCTAGAGTATAAGCTTTTTGTGGTGTGTACAGTAACTTTAACTAAAATCAATATTTACTAGTTGTGTTATATTATATTTCTTGATTCTGTATTAGATGAAGAAAAAATGATGATCATTGTAGATTAGAAGCATTATATTGTGTTTATCATGTTTGACTTTAAATAAAATTTATATTTAGTAGATCGGTGGATTTAAATACGTTTACTCTGTAGTAGATCCATAAAATTATGGATTCTGGAAAGGTTGTTGTGCTGCCCTGTGTTGTTATTGCGTCCTGGATGCCTGTTTCTGATCCGTGAATATCATCATCTTATATATCATTGATAATTGATTAGCTTCTAGTTATATTATTTGTTTTTTTAGTACTGTGTATGGAGAAGAACTTATCATGGGGAAGCCGGAATGATGGATTTTGTGATATTAGCTAGCTTCCATTTTATTTCATTTGTGCTATTTATTTCATGTTACTTCCGCTACAAAGATAATTCATTCTACCTACGTTCAGCCTCCCAAACAACAAATATGAATGATGAGCATTATGTCTATGATATAAATACTTTTATGTGTTAGTTGTGATTATTCTATGTTTTGTGATTATAATAAATATTAGGAGTAATTTCATGTTTTGTTGCAGTATTTGGTTTTTAATATAATGCACAACAATAATATTGGACTTCATAAATCTTTAGGTACTCTTTCAAGTGCAAAAGTTAAGGCAAAACATAAAAATTATGGATCCAGGAATGCTACAATGAAAAGAAAAATGAGGAACAAGGAAGGACAACTGAGCACAAATGATTTTGATAAATATTTGAGGTAATAAGACAAGAATTATGTAACATTAATTTCAGTATCGTTGTTGAATTATTTTAATGGTGAAATAGAATTAATGATAATAGTAAATTGTACAGAGGTATCTGGGAAACATTACTAAAAGACAAAAAAGAAGGATGTATATTCATTGATCCGTTATGGTTCACAAAATATTCCTCAAAAAATCCTAATTCAAGGAAGGAGGCACTGCGGTAGATCTCAGATGAAAAAATATTTGGAAAGAGATATGTGTTTGTTCCAATGTGTGAAAGGTAAAACATTTCTCAGAGACTAAATACTACAAGAAATAGAATTTTTGAAAATTGATTATATATTTTTTTTGTTATAGCTACCATTGGAATTTACTAATACTGTACAACTTGGGGGAGACTATTGAATTAAAAAATAGTCCATATATTTTGTTATTGGATTCACTCCATGCAAGAGAGCCTCATTTGCTTAAACGACAACTTCAAAGGTATACAACCCTTTATTTCTTATTTCATTTAAATTTGACATTAAAACAATTTTTAAGTAGATAAAAATCTAAAGTTTAATGGTTTATGATTACTGACATAACAAATTTATTGTGTAGTTTTGTGGAGAACATTTTGAAATATGAAGAAAAGGAAGAAATTGAAGAAGTAATGATGTATCCGTTTGAGATTTCAAGAGTCCCCCAACAGAATGATGGTTCTAAATGTGGGCATTATGTTCTGTATTACATTTACAAGTTTCTAATGACATGTCCAGAGTATTACAACTAAGATGAAGATTACCCAGGATTTGTAAGCAGCATACATCAAAAAAAATCTTTATTTTATTTAATTTTCTGCATTGTTTTAAATTTTTATGTTTCAATTTGTTTATAACAGATGAATGAGAGTTGGTTCACTGCTGATGAAGACAATGAGTTTTCTGCAAATTTACCGTCATGGCATGATACTATGCTGAAAAACAGAGAAGACAAGAATGAAGAATACGAAGATAATGACATTAAAATCATCAATATCATAGAATTTGCAGAAAACAACGATAACAGAGATCAAGAGATAGAATTCAAAAATTCGCTAAATGCTACTTCTTTCAATTTAGAACCAAGCGACGCACTTCGGGCATTATGTGTATATACCCCAGAGAGTTCTCAAGAGAAACAAACACCAATTGTACCACAATATAAGTATTAATTTAGTTTTTTTTAATAGCACCAGTAATTGAAATTTTTAAGAAACAATTTCCTTCTATTTTCTTAATAGGTAAAGATGATATTAAAGTCAATGAGGACTCAGTGAAAGAGATTAACAAGTCAGTATTGAGAAAGGATACTAGCGTTGATGCAAAGTATTTGACATCACCTAAAGGAGGAGAAAAATCAAATGTTGAGAAAGGAAAATAAGTTATTGTTGGTGAAGAAATAAAGAATAATGTGGAAGAAAGTACATATCCATTAAATGAGACTGAAGTTGATCATCCAGATACAATTCAAGATGAGAAACAACCCGAGGAAGAAGACAAATCAATAAAGAATGACAAAGGAATGATCAGCAAGGTAAATAATCTTTCTATTTTTTCATTTGTATATTCTTTTGTTCAAGTTGTATAAATCGGTTTAACATTTGTTATTATTATTTTTTCCAGGCACGAAAAGATAAAACAAAGAAAAGGAGATGTAGAACTTCTGTTGGTACAATTGAAAAACGAAGATCACCAAGGCTGATGACAACAATCTCCGAATCAGATACTGATGAAACAAATTATCTAGTAAAAATATATATATTTTTTATTTTTTTTGTTCCTTGTCTTTTTAACTACTTCAAAGAACAAAACAAAAAAAACATAGATAGATAATTTTTTTAAATGAAACCTATGATGACATACATATCTTGACAATAGATAGTTATTATACAAGATAGTTATTTCACATTTTTAAAATTTTGATGATTAATCATTTTAATATTATATTATGCTTTCTGTTAGGATATAAAAAGTTCAATTTCAAGAAAAAAGAAGAAAGAGCCACCAAATGGAAATGATCAATCTGATAGTGATTTTGAATCAACTGCGGATGTAAACTTGACAAGAGAAACAAGAAGTGAAAAAAAGAAACAAAAACATCAGAAAAATGTAGCAAAAAAAAAGGAAAAATCCTATCCAGGTAATAACATAGAAATAATTATATATTAAAAACTAAACGATAAAATTTTTTATCAGTTTGTGTACCTTATAATTTTACTACTGTTTATAATGGTTATATTTGTCTTCTTTCAGGTTGAAAATAGAAAGGCAAAAAAATAAAAATGTGAAGAAGTAGACAGAGAAGTAGAACATTTATTAGAAGAGAAGCCAAAGATATTATTGATCAGGGCTTATCCATCAACGTTTTCCAAAGTTATAAGTGTACTTTCAAAAGAGCAAAAGAAATGGGTGACAAGTGTTGGTTTCGGTCCACTTTTATCATTTGAGTTGAGAGCCGTACCCCGTGAGATTGCAGTCAACATTTTATGGTGGTTTGACCACAATAATAATGAAATGATGTTGCCTGAAAATAAACACATTAAGGTGGATGAGGAAGATGTGAATTTGATTCTGGGACTGCCAAGAGGTCAAGAAGTTGTTAAATTTGAGAAAGATAAAGACATATATAATAAATGGAGAGAATAATTCCCTAAGAAGAGGATAACTGAGCTGATGGTGGCTAATGCAATCGGACTCTCCACAGAAGCAGATGAGAAGTTCAAACAAAACTTCATGGTCCTTATGACAAATTTGTTCATAAGAACATATAAGACTGCAAATGTCAGTCAATATGCACTCGGATTCAAGGGAACTTACAAAAATGCAAAAAAATTCAATTGGTGCAAGCCAGTTTTGGAAAATATAAAGGAAGCATATGAATTATGGTGGAAAAATCCGCAAACGCAGTACTATACTGGTTCACTTGTCTTCCTTCTTGTAAGTAATCAACTAACCTTTTCTTATGGTTCCGGTACTTACTTTTCTGAATAAAAAATATTGATCTGTTTTTCATTTGTTTTTTATTTCAGTTTCTGTACCTTGATAGAATACAACACTTTCGAATCATTGCCGATAGGTTATCACCGCCTTTCATTGGTTGGAAGACTTCCCTCATAGCGAACCGAAGTAAAGCTGAAATGTATGATGACAGTTTTGGAAAGGGAATATTGGTGAGTTTATTGTAAATGATTAAAAAATTCCTTTGGTAGTATGTTCTGAAATTTTCATGTTAGTATAATACTTATTAAACTCACAGTCTTTGTATAGAACATGACTTGTATTGTTCATTTTGTAGCTTGAAAAATTTAACAAAGAAAAAAGTCAAGAGGGAAAAAAATCTAGTCCATCAACTGATCAACAAAATGCTCATCTAGATATAGTAAATGCAAAGAAACATAATCAGTCATTTGAGAATGATGAAGGATTGGTCAGTGAAATAAATTTCCTGATTTTGTGGTGTAATTTCTCAAAAAAAATCTTCAAGTTAAATAAAATTGGCTTACGTTTATTTTGCAGCATTCTAAAGAAAGCAAAGAAGACAAAGAAAACAGTGAACCATCACCTGCTAATGAAGATGCAAATCCAGACACTGAACAACAGTTTAAACAGAATGATAAACAGAATGATGAACAATTGTTTGTGAAGGTAAATAATATTTATAGTTTTGTGCATTTCTCAGTTATTTTTTGAGTTCAAGTATAACTATCAAAGTGCTAATTTGTACTTACCTCATATATACTTCTTAGAAACATTATGATCTCTTGACAAAATTTGAAACACATTCCAATTAAAGAGCAATATTACGATGTATTCTAATATGAAAAATTATTTGATTTTTTAATTTTTGAATAAATTATGTACAGGTATTTGATGTTAGAGACATTTAGAAAACTCCAGAACAAACAATTAAAGGAGTACATTCATGTTCGCTAACTTTTGAAGAAGATAAGCTGAACAGTGATATTATGTCTATAGCTAAAAATGTTCAAGAAGAACATAATTCTAATGATTTATGTACTGAACAGGTAAAAAATTTAATTTTGTTACTCTAGCAACTATTAATATATTTACTCGAATGAGCTAACTTGGCTATGGATTTAGGAAATTCTATCACAGTTCGAGATTGATTTTAAGGAATTGGAAGAGGCAAGCACAAAATTCAGAAGCACCTTACTAATGGCAAATGAAATAGTACCAAATCATGCAAAGGTGAAGGAGTTTGAAGACAAATTTTTGAAGCAATTTAAACCCTCAGAAACGCAGAGTGTTGACACAAGGTATTATAATACTTAAATATATTTCACATAAAAAAATTTAATGGACGACTATAAAAAATATAATATATAAATAATAGTTTTACTAAATATGCATTTTGCATATATTTTTTAGTATGTTTTATTAAAAAGTTTTTGTTTGCATAAAACAGAATTGAACAAGAGTGGCCGAAATTATCAGAGAATGACTGGAGGACAATTGAAATTTTATCACTTCCTCATTTTGATAGAGCTTATAATAAATTACATGACATTGATGATTTCCTTGGAGAATTAACAATTGGTGGTGAAATTATTGATTTTGTTAGATCTCCTTGAGAGAGTTCAAAAAAATTTGAAATGGAAAACTTGTTTGACCAAGAAAGACCAAGGAGGGAGCAGAAGGTAGGGGAATATAATAAATCCCCTTTCAGAGAACGGGTTATTGACATTGATAGGGTAAGACTAACGAAAACAGAAGAAGAGGTCTGGAATTGGATAAATGCGGATACAGGGAACCCAATGTATGTAAATCAAATATCTAAATTTAAATAAAATTATACCATATTTTAGTCCCTAAGTACATTGTATTAAATTTAATATATTTTTACAGGCAACCAATCTTTTTCTGGGAGGATGTAATTTGCATGAAACACCAGCTTAAGACTTTAAGGACAAATAATCGAATAGCCAGTGGTGTCATCGACGCTTATGCATCAATACTTAATCAAGATGAGAAATACAGATCTGCTGATTCGCCAAATAGGTTTTTCTGCAGCACATTTATAACAGTAAGAAAATTATGATACGATGTTTTATTGAATAATTATGTGTTGTATGTTTAATGCTAAAACCGATTTTGGTCTTTCTAAATAATAATGCCAATTGTGCTTCTAAAAAATGTATTTGGTTGCAGATGTTGACATTGACTAAAAAAAATCAGGCAGAAAATGAAATTAATGAAGGAGAGGATGTTATAAAGTTTAACAGGTTCCGTGCTGGATTGGACATGATGCTTGCAAAACATAGCATAAAAATTACAGACCTTGATATGGTAAAAGTTATTTTTACTACTTAATACTTGTAAAGCTTTACTATATGTTATAGCTACATTTTAACTTAATGTCATTTTAATGTGCAGCTTTTTTCACAATCGAAAATGAAAATCATTATTATCTCATGTGCTTTAATCTTAAAAGACCATCGATAGAGCTCATTGATAACATAACAAATAAAGACAGAAATACTAATGCTTATGATGGATATCCAGAGAGCCTGGTAAAATCTCTTGACCAAAATATATTAATTTGTGTAAAATCCTCTGTACTAATTAAAATATTTGTTTTTTTCAGAAAGATCTTTTTGTCAAGTAAATGAAGAACATCAGTCCAGTAAGGAGCTCACAATTAAGCAAAGTTCTAATCGAATGCCTAGAAATGAAGTGGTGCAGTGATGATAACAGAATTGACTCTAGTATTTTTGCAATTCATCACATGGAGACATACAAAGGAAATGGCGTACGGAAATGGGAATGCAAATTTGGATCTAGAAAGGTATTATGTTAGACTCACTTGTATACATTACACACCCTTTTTGTCTTTGTTTTGATTGATTAGCTTCAACATCCATCCATCCACCCCTTAGATTATTTATTTAGTTACATTAATTATCAGATCTCTCTCTCTCTCTCTCTCTTACACACATTATCTCTCTACATATCTCTACTAAAATCTATTAACTGTCAGCTTCTACTTTCTTTTCTTTATTTATCTCTCCCCCTTCTCTCTCTCTCCATATACAAAATCTAAAATTCATTGCTTGATTTTTTTGATACTGAATCATGCTAGCTAGCTACTAGCTCATAGTTGATGCTTTATAATATAATATAAATGAATGTTTAATATACAGAAATTATTGTACTCCTGTTTGTCATGTCTTGCATAATTTAAATTAAGTTAGCCTGAAACACATTTAGTTTAAATTGAATTTAAGAATAGAAATTTAGGCTAAGTACATAATTTCTGAAATTTTATTATTGATTAGAGATATTTTATTTTGTTGACATTTCAATTAGACATACCAGCTGGAAAGACAACTTTTGAAGGCACGTCAAATTTATGCTGCGAAGATTATTTGTTCTACTACAAATGGCTGGAGAAACAAGATGCTTAAGGAGATCCAGCAAATGTCTCTAAAATTAAATAATGGCATTTAGCTAATGGTTTGAAATGTTGACTTGTATGAACAAGCAATAATGCTATTCCTAAGAAAATTGATACTTATGTGCAGGCAATTTAGTTTTCAATTGCTAAGAAGATTGCTGCTAATGTGCAAGCATTTAAATTTTGTAAAAGCAAAAGGATAATGTGGTATTATGTAGAAGATGTGGAAACATGTTTTAGAACTTATTTGAGAATCATTTTATGCACAATAACTCTGTATCTTTTTTGTCCCTTAAAATTTTGATCATAATCCTAGATATTATTATTCTACTATAAAAATCAGAAAAATATCAAATCATAAAAACAAATTATGAAAATTAAAATATGTTTCATTCTACAAACATTATACAATAAACGAATACTAGAATACAGGTACATTATAATATAATTAAAAGAATTCATTATAATAGAATTAAATGCGTCAATGAATACGAGCGAATGGGTACTAGAAATAAAAGGTAACATTATAAATGAATTAAACGGATTCAATTATAGAATTAAACGCGTAAATGAAAACGAGTGAATGAGTACTAGAATTAAACGGATTTTAGTCGTAAATGTGACTATGTCGAAAAGAATGTTCTTAAAAGACAAATATTTTAAAAATGACAAAAAATAGCAATCAAAAATGCTCTACTGTGCATCATTGGCATCTTAACACTGTACCCCGAATCCTAAACCTTAAAATAATAAATTTAATTCAGTTTACTTCTAAAACCCCAAAATGGGATTGTTGAACCCTAAAATGTAAACGAATATTAAACAGGGTTATACACTTACGTTTTAAACCATAGAATTAGTTAATTCAATTTACTTCTAAAACCCCAAATGGGATTGGATCACCCTAAAATATTAACGAATATTAAACAGGGTTATACACGTACGTTTTAAAGTGTTTGACGGTTCCTAGGGTTTAGGGACTTCGGCCCTAAACCCTACAATCAATTAGGGTTTAAGATCTAGGGTTTAGGGCCTAAAGGCCCTAAACCCCAAATCTTAAACCCTAATATAATAAATTTAATTCAGTTAAACAAGGTTATACACTTACGTTTTAAACCATAGGATCAGTTAATTCAATTTACTTCTAAAAGCCAAAATGGGATTCGTGAACCCTAAAATATTGACGAATATTAAACAGGATTATACACGTACGTTTCAAAGTGTTTGCCGGTTCCTAGGGTTTAGGGCCTTCGGTCCTAAACCCTAGAATCAATTAGGGTTCAATATCTAGGGTTTAGGGCCTAAAGGCCCTAAACCCCAAATCTTAAACCCTAACATAATAAATTTAATTCAGTTAAACAGGGTTATACACTTACGTTTTAAACCTCAGAATCAGTTAATTCAATTTACTTCTAAAACCCAAAATGGGATTGGTGAACTCTAAAATTTTAACGAATATTAAACAAGGTTATACACTTACGTTTTAAAGTGTTTGTCGGTTCCTAGGGTTTAGGGTCTTCGGCCCTAAACCCTAGAATCAATTAGGGTTTAAGATCTAGGGTTTAGGGCCCTAAACCCCAAATCTTAAACCCTAACATAATAAATTTAATTCAGTTTATTTCTAAAACCCCAAAATGGGATTGTTGAACCCTAAAATGTAAACGAATAATAAACAGGGTCATAAACTTACATTTTAAACCATAGAATCAGTTAATTCAATTTACTTCTAAAACCCAAAATGGGATTGGTGAACCCTAAAATATTAACGAATATTAAACAGGGTTATACACGTACGTTTTTAAGTGTTTGCCGGTTCCTAGGGTTTAAGATCTAGGGTTTAGGGCCTTTAGGATAACTTGGATAAAATGTAGTTCTACAATGGAATAAATTTTTAATCTTTTGAAAAAATTTATTATACTCTAAACTGATAGACTCTATTAATAATTTAAGTATAGAACTAACAAAATGGTGCACAAATATAATCAAATGCAAATGTGGTTCTATCATGGAATAAACCTAAAAGAAAAATTATGCAATAGAAAAGCTACTTATAAGTGTGTTTACTATGTTTTCTATAATATGATTATAGACAAACAAAGAGAATATTAAATCATTAAAAGCAATTCTTTACATTAAATTTGTAAATCGATAAATCTCCCAAAAATGGTCTTTATACAAAATTTATTAAATCATCCACAAGACAAACATTCTATAAAATAACTTGTCTTAATCATCTTAATCGACAAAATAAAAATAAAAAAATATATCAGTAAAAATTGTCACTATCTATTTCCATTAGCTCTTTAATACCGCAACAAGATATCATTCAATTTGATGATTACTCATGTTTGCTGCAAAAGAAAAATATGAAAAAAAATTAGAAACTTACAGTCAGCAAAATTATATAAGAAAAATTACATTTGATACCACATATAATGTCAAATTCTACTAACTGTTATTCATGTTATATAATCATACAAATGTGATAAATATTAATTTTATGTTTACAATCTGCATTGAGAAATTAAAAAATGTGTAAGCGCACACTGATGAGGCTTGTAAACAGAAACTTTTACCGATACTTGTGATCTTCTGAGAAAATCATATGAAAGTTCTAATGACAAATGATTTTACAGGTCCATTACTTAGTAGTAATAAGAATAAAGGAAATTTTACGTACGGAGCATAAAAAAACAAAGATAGATGATATCACAAAAAACAACATAAGAGAAAAAATGGGGAACATTATATACATACCTGAATAACATGATGAAAACAAATGTAGGAAATAATCTCAAGTATATTCCAACTCTTTGTTCAACTGGCCATTAAGTTTATTCGGACATTTACGTGAATCATGATATGACTTGATATTACAAGTTTTGCACATCCTTAACTTCCTCTTCTTCCCATCACAACTTGTTATTCCCAGTGGACTAACAATGAGATTTACAGAAGGGGGGTTGAATATAAATCTCAAAACTTTTTCAAGTTTTGAGCAATTTCTAAGGCTAAGTGTTTGAGTGATCAAATGTGTGTGAATTGCTTGAAGCTGATGCAGACAGATATATATTTAAACACAAATGTAATGAGCACAAAGAACTTAAAAACTTTTCTGGTGGATTTGTTGTTCCACCAGAGATGTGTTATTTCAGAAAATCTGTGATTCAAAGAATTAAATCACAGCTGCTTCCTAGTACAAACTAGATGATTTTCTCTTTTGATATTTCTAAACAGCTCAGAAAAATTCATATCTAATTACTAGCTGCTACTTGGTTTATATATCACCAAGTTTACAACTGAAGACAAACTGTAAAATATAATTGAAAAGATTCTTCACATGTTTCTTCTTCATTTCTCTATCCAATGCAATCTAGGATAATCTGTAAATCTTTGAATACTTCCTTGTTTGCATCAGAATGGAAATGCTGCATTTTCTTGATTTCTCCTAGAGGCTTCCACATTTCAGTATGTCTCTGTCAACCCATGTGCCTCTGTCAGCTTGTGAATTGTCACTATCAACTGCTAATGAACTAAGCATTCGTTGAAGCTTTCATCCGTTGAAGCTTTATTCATTGATGCATTATCAGTTGAAGTCTTTATCCGTTGAAGCACTTATCCGTTGATGGATATTATTCATTGAAGCATTAGAGACATCCGTTGAAGCTTTGTCTCTTATCCGTTGAAGGTCTTCAATATCCGTTGACACTTCTTCACTTATACAAAATTACAAGGCATGAAATATTTACAATTAGCCCTCCTATTTGTACATCCATTAGTAGTCAACATGACTGATTATTTCCTAACAACATCTAAGAATTACAGCTTGAAACCAGAGAGTGAAATGTGCTATAATACTAAACTTATTGCTAAGTAAAGCTACTCCTTCAACGGATAGCCAAGATGGTCCTATCCGTTGAGGCTACAAACACTAGATTTCTACTTAAGTGTTTTGCTTAACTTATCATCAAACTAATACACATATTCCTAACAATCTCCCCCTATTTATGTCTACTAGAACTGTAGGCATAAATTTGGGTTTAGCTTGATGATAACAAAAAACTTAACAAATATATAAACTATAATAAAGCAGAAATTCAAAAGTGCTACAAAAATGTATATGCTGAGATGGAATTGAAGAATTACATTGCTTCCAAGGGTGCTCCTTTAGCCTGAGCAAATTACTTTCTTTTCCTTTGATCCCTGGTTTTCTTTCCTAGCTTCCTGTCATTCTCCTCTATTTGAAGTTGAAGTTGTCTGTAGAATTCAGCTTCATCTTCTTCATTGATATCTAACTTAGATTGCATATCCTTAAGAGTTTCATTACTGACAATCTTTAGCTGATCTTCAATTCTGAAAAATCTTCTGACTCCTTTGTTGTCTCTGAACTCCATCAACCAATGAGGTGATTTGTGAATTGTAATTCCTCTTTCTTGAATGAGTAAAGTTCTAGGCAAAGCATTGGGCTCCCTCCAAGTTTTCCTTATGTTGGCAATCTTGTTGAGAATCTCAGTCCTGGCAGTTCTGGTAAATCCAGAATCCTTATGTATGGCTGAGTAGACTCTAATCAAGGTAGTGTAGCCTTCATTCAGAATTCTGTGAAGAGGCCATGTTCTTTCCCCAGCTCCTTTGTATTTGAACACTAGTCTTTCTGGTAGCTGTCTGTAGGCAGCTATTCCCCTTACATCCTCCAGCTCATCCAGATAGAGTTCAATGTCTGAAAATTCTTTTATGTCACAGATGTGAACATAATCATCTTTAGAGTTTTGAGGTTTGGACTTAGGCTTCTGTGTGAATTTGATTGAGGCTTTAGAGGGTGTTGATTTGATTCTTCTTTTCTGCTTCTTTGATGGTGGAGAAGAGGTTAGGAAGGTGGGCAATTTGATGGTGTCCCAATCAATTGGTTCCTCCTTGGGAATGATTGTTTCACCATGAATGTTCATGAAGGGGTCAGGTACAATGGGTTCAGGAATAGAGGGTAGTGGTTTGGATATTGATTGGGTTTCTTCAGTCTTATCTACCTTCTTTCTCTTTGCATTGACCTTCTTTCTTTTCCCTTTCTGCCATTCTTCCTTACTTCTTTCCTCCATCTCAGTACCAACCATGTCCCCCATAGCTTCATCTTCACCTTTGTCTTCAATTTCTTTCTATTCTTCAGCCTGACTTGACTTTAGCTATTTTTCAAGCTTTGCTTGTGCTCTTTTGTCAGCCTTTAGCTGTTTGGCTTCTTCCTTCAACCTTTTGGTTTCTTCCCTCTTGGCTATTGAGAATTTGGGATGTCCTTGCATCACACATATGCTCTTTCCCTCTCTGAAGATAATAGCCATGTTTCTCCTTACAGCCTCATCCATGGTCTCTTTGAGATATGCAATACTTCTACCTAAAAGCTTGTCCTCATCAGCTTTTGGAAGAGGAAAATCCACCTCTTTTAGAGGATTCTTTGTAGAGTCCTTATTGGATCTGTTGTTGGGCTTGAGAACTATAGGTTGCAGATCTTTGGAAGAAGTTTCTCCATCCTTATGCCTCCCTACTGGCTTGAGTTCCATAATAATTGATTCCACTTTTGTGCTATGCTTCACATATTGTGATTGAGAAGTTGTAGAACCAAATGTTAGTTGCATCTTTTCATCAATCTTCTTCCTTTGCTCTTTGACTTGCAATTCAGCTGCTGCTATCTGGATTAGATCGATTCCATCTAGCTTTCCTTTGACTTGAATAGTTGGAGAAGTTGTGATGACAGGAACTAGCACTTGAGAAATCCGAACTGTTGTAGATGGCTCTCCTTCCCCTTCCCCTTTATTCTCCCCCTTTTTGTTATCATCAAGGGTAGGGGTCAAGCCTTGTGCTTTTGCCAGCTGCATGAGTAGATTTGTTTGAGTTTGTTGATTCTGAAGAATGGTGACCATAGAGTCTTCAATGATTTGAACCCTATCTTCCAATCTGGCCAGCCTCTTGTCAGCATCAGATGCTTTCCTCAGTCTCCCCAACAAATCTTGCATAGTACCATAGGGTATAACTGAATCCAATTTCTCAGCATTGTAGGATTTCAGATCAGCAATGTCCTGCTTGAGCTCATCCACACTTAGATTTTGCTGGTAATGCTGCAACTGCAAGAGATGCAGAGATTCCAGATGAGCTTGAAGAATTGCCTTGGTACCAGCATCTTGAGTCTCCTGAAGGGCCTTCTGAATTGTCATGACTTTTCTGACCAAAGTGACACCAAACTCACCTGGTGTTGATGGTTTTTCCCATGCCCATTCAGGAAGATCAGGAACAGAACTTGGGCCTGCTACTCCCCCTAAGTTCATGCTCTCATTCAAAGAATTAGAGTCATCATCATTACAATTTACTCCAAATTCTTCAGATGGCTCACCAGCTTGAGAAGGCAGCCTGTTGACAGCAGCTTTGTCTATGAGAAGAGATTCTGAAGTGTGTACAATGTGTAGTGTCTGTTCTGCCTCCACATTGCCCTGTGCAGCCAATAATTGATAGGCTGGAACAGGGTGAGTAAAAGTGTCAGCATCCAAGGAAATGTTATCAATGACAGCTTTGTAATGTTGCTGAAATTGTCTTTCCTTTTCTACATCATCCACTTTCATTAACTCACTAGCAATGGCTGGATCCACCCTTATAGCTTCTGTACCTGCTTTTCTCTCAATTTCTCTCTGTTCTTACATCAGGGGCTCCCCCTGGCTCACACACACCCTCACACCCTCACCCTCACCCTCACCCTCACCTTCTAAGGTGGCACTCCTCTCACTCACTTTTGTCATGCTGGAAGAAATAACATGCATATGGTGACTCTCAACCTCTCCTTTTGCCTGGGAGCAACCCAGCCTCTCACTCAAAAGATCACTCCCTTCCCTCAAACTTAAAAGTGATTGTACAGTTGCCATGTCCTCTACAGTTGGAATTGTTTATGTTAAGTGTGTAGAGACCATCAGCGGATAGGGAATATCCGTTGAAGTGGAAACTGATGGCATCAACGGATAACTGCTGTTAAGCTTATCCGTTGAAGAACAACCACTTGTCAATGGATGAGAGATATCCGTTGAAGAAGGAAAAGATGTAGATATAGAGAGTGACATAATTGTTGAATCTGTGTGGATTGATTTTAAGTGTGGTGACACAGATTCTGCAACTACATCTGAAATAATTGGCTGATGATCCAACAAATCATCTAAAAGATGATGATCACCAGGTTTTGAGTGGGGCTCCTCCCTGAGTTTTAATGAGGGAGAATCAGGAATTGATGTGAATATCATATCCACATCCAGAGAGGGTGTTGGAGAGTTTGATGAATGGTGTGTTTCTATATTGAGAGAATGGGGCTGTGATTCCATATTTGCTGGAATCACATCAAGCTGAATTTGAGAAGGCACAGATATAGGTGGATGTATCTGTGCTGTGTGTGTCCCTTGTGTGGAAACTAGGGTCTTGGCCTTCTTCTTCCTTGAAAAGGCTTTAAATGGTGAATGTGTGGCTTCAGTGTCCCTCCCTCTTTTGTTCTATGTCCCTGGTTGGGGACTATTTTCAATAGTTACAACCTTTTGGGAGGATGCAACTAGGGATGTGTTGGACTCCTTTTGAACCACCACAGTCTTTTGAGAGACTGTGGCTTGGCTGGTTTGGGTACCACTCACCTCTCCCACCTTATCCTGGGGGGCTTTTTGATGTTCACCCCTTCCCTCACCACTCACACCCTGTTCACTCCCTTCAGGGTTTATGGTAGTTGTTACAACTGTTGTCTTTTGAGAAACAACAGAGGTAGGTTTCTTTGACTTGACTTTGGAAACTTTAGATTTGGTGGCTTTGGTAGGAGCCTGTTTGGACAAAGACACAGGTTTCATAGCCACACTAGAAGGCAAACAAACATTGGGGTTGGAAATAGTAGGAGTTATAGAAGTATTTACCTCACTTACCTATGGTGCATTCATGATTGGCAAGTATACCAATGGCACCTGGCTGTTGAGGTTCATTCTCAAAAGGTCTGCAAGGACCCTTTTCTCTTATGCCCAGCATTTGAGTTTATTATTCTCATTGGATATAACCAAACCTTCAGCAACATGGTTAGCCAATAACATAAAGAATCTAGCATAGTAGATGTTATGTGGTCTATTAGCTTTGTTACCTAATCTGGAACCTAATTCTAGCATAACACAGTTGCTAAAATTAAAGTACCTATCAGAAACTAGCATATAGAGCATATTAACAAGAGATGAAGTGATAGCATCAAAATTGCTAATCTTCCCAGAGAAAACTTTAATAAAGGCATCTCCAAGAAAACTCCATTCTTTCCTAAGGCCTTTCCTTTTAATACTACCTAAACTAGCAGAATCAAAAGCATAGCCTATGGAATCTAGCATAGCAGAGACATCTTTATCAGTGTGTGGTGTCATGGCATTATTCTCAGGCAACTTAAAGCAAGATTGTATATCATCACAATTAATGCAATAGTCCTTACCTTTGAGAGAGAAGGCAATAGTCATATCTGTGGAGTTGAACTCTGCAGTTGTCCAAATCTCCTCAATCACCTCACAGTAGATGGTTGGGGCTTCCAGCATTGCATAGCTTAGTTTACAGTTTTTGATGAAGTCCATCATCTTGTGATAATCGGAATGGGCTTCATTCTTTTCAACCAAGGCTATGAAATTATTCTTTTCATAAACAAATCCTGTTTGAGACATAATTTTGACTACTGGTGCCATTGTTGTGAGTAGAGGTTGCAGAGAAAAACTTGAGAATTTAGAGAGAAAGAGAATAAGAATTGCAAGAAAGCGTAAAGTGAGAATAAGAGTTCAATTGGGCTTTTATACTTTCTTGAATTAAAACGTAAATAAAATGATTAAATGATACTTTTAAGTAAGTTACAGCCGTTCAGGAATAAATAAAACTGTAGAAATTCTGAAAACTACCTTAAATATAAATACATACAACACTGTATATCTGTATCAACGGTTGAGTAAAAGAATCAACGGCTGTGACTCACTTATAGTAACTGACGTGACACTTCAACGGATAAGGGAAATAGTTATCCGTTGATGAACAACACCATTTTATCCGTTGAAGGATAAAATTACCAGAAATGTATTTGTCTTTCAACGGATAATGAACATCCGTTGATAGAACAATTTTGGCTTTCAACGAATAGAGAATATCCGTTGATAGGATAAGTCTTAATTAAAGCCAGCTTTGTTCTTGCAGCAAATTCATTTCAGGCTTCAAGACAGATTATATAGATGACATAGATTATGAATAATTAAGCATACCTAACTCACTTACTAATCTTGTGAATGTTGATTCATCAAGTGGCTTGGTAAATATGTCTGCAATCTGCTTTTCACTTGGAACAAAATGAAGTTCCACTGTACCTTTCATCACATGTTCCCTAATGAAGTGGTACTTGATATCAATGTGCTTGGTTCTTGAGTGCTGCACTGGATTTTCAGTAATGGCAATGGCACTTGTGTTGTCACAGAATATTGAAATTTTGTCAACAGTCAGACCATAGTCAAATAGTTGATTCCTCATCCATAGTATCTGTGCACAGCAACTACCAGCAGCAATGTACTCAGCTTCAGCTGTTGATGTAGAAACAGAATTCTGCTTCTTGATGAACCATGATACAAGCTTGTTCCCTAGAAATTGACAGGTGCCTGTTGTGCTTTTCCTATCTATTTTGCAACCTGCATAATCTGCATCTGAGTAGCCAATTAGATCAAAATCAGACTCTCTAGGGTACCAAATTCCTAGATTTGAAGTCCCCTTGAGATATCTGAAAATTCTTTTAATAGCCACTAAGTGAGATTCTTTAGGGTCAGCTTGAAATCTAGCACAGAGACATGTAGAAAACATTATATCAGGTCTACTAGCAGTTAAATATAAAAGTGAGCCAACCATGCCTCTATAACTTGTAATATCCACAGACTTTTCAGCCTTGTTTAATTCAAGCTTAGTGGCAGTGGCCATGGGAGTTTTTGCAGGTGAACAATCCATTAAGTCAAACTTCTTTAAAAGATCATAAATATATTTAGTTTGACTAATGAAAATTCCACCACTAACTTGTTTAACTTGTAAACCAAGAAAGTAAGTTAGCTCTCCCATCATGCTCATTTCATATTTACTTTGCATTAATTTAGCAAACTTTTTACAAAGCTTATCATCTGTAGATCCAAATATAATATCATCTACATAAATTTGTACAAGTATCTTAGAGCCATTAACATTTCTAAAGAAGAGAGTTTTGTCAACAGTACCTCTTGTGAAGTGATTATCTAGAAGGAACTTTGACAAAGTCTCATACCAGGCTCTAGGTGCTTGCTTTAGTCCATAAAGTGCTTTCAACAGATAATACACATAGTCTGGAAAATTTGGATCTTCAAAACCTGGAGGTTGGCTTACATAAACTTCTTCCTCCAATTCCCCATTTAGAAATGCACTCTTGACATCCATTTGATAGACTTTGAAATTGGCATTAGCTGCATAGGATAGAAAGATTCTGATGGCTTCAAGTCTGGCAACTGGAGCAAATGTTTCATCAAAATCTATTCCCTCTTGTTGAGAATAGCCTTTAGCAACCAATCTGGCTTTATTCCTTATGACAATGCCATTTTCATCCATCTTGTTTCTGAATACCCATTTTGTGTCAATAGAACTCTTGTTCTTTGGCTTGGGTACCAGCTTCCATACTTTGTTCCTCTCAAATTGGTTTAGCTCCTCTTGCATTGCTAAAATCCAATCTGGATCCAATAGAGCTTCTTCCACTCTCTTAGGTTCCTCCTATGATAGAAAGCTACTATACAGACATTCATCTTGAGTAGCCCTTCTAGTTTGTACTTTTGATGTAGCATCACCAATGATCAGTTCAAAAGGGTGATTCTTGGTCCATTTCCTTTGAGGTGGTAGATTAGCCCTAGATGAGGTTGCCTCGGTATTGTCATGATGTGAGATAGAATGTTGATTTGTTGGAACTCCCCCTGAGTTGCTGATCCTTTGAAAGGAATTGGGAGCTCTATCAACTGATGAAGTGAATTGATTATCCGTTGACAGACTGTGATCAACGGATGCTTCATTATGAACTTCAACGGATGATGCACTTTGTCTTTCAACGGATGCTGCATTGCTTCTTTCAACGGAAGCTGAATTATGACTTTCAACGGATGCAGCATTCTATGCATTATCCAAAGGCAGATTCTGAATTCTTCTTGAGATGCCTTCTTCATCATTCTCATCTTCACTATCATCACAGTATATCTCAATGTTGTCAAATTTGAGTCCTTCATGCTGTCCCTCATCTGTTAGTCCATCAATCTTTTTATCATCAAACACAACATGTACAGATTCCATGACAATGTTGGTTCTTAGATTGTAGACCCTATATGATTTTCCAGCAGAATAACCAACAAATATTCCTTCATCAGCCTTTGCATCAAACTTCCCTTTGTGATCAGATTGATTCCTTAAGATGTAGCATTTGCAACCAAAGACATGTAGAAAGTTTAAAGTTGGTTTTCTTCTCTTGAATAATTGATAGGGAGTCATGCATTTTGCCTGATTGATTAGAGAAATATTCTGAGTGTAACATGCACAGTTAACAGCCTCAGCCCAAAAATAAGTTGGGCGTTTTGACTCTTCAAGCATTGTCCTTGCAGCTTCAATTAGTGATCTGTTCTTCCTTTCCACCACACCATTTTGTTGTGGAGTTCTTGGAGCTGAGAACTCATGCATGATCCCACTTTCTTCACAGAACAACTTCATGGTTGAATTCTTGAACTCAGTTCCATTGTCACTCCTAATATTCCTTACTTTGAAATCAGGATGATTGTTGACTTGCTTGATATGATTGATGATGATTTCACTAGCTTCATCTTTTGATCCAAGAAAATAAACCCATGAAAACTTTGAGAAATCATCTACAATCACTAGGCAGTATCTTTTCCTTGAAATTGACAATACATTGACTGGTCCAAAAAGATCCATGTGTAGAAGTTGTAGTGGTTCATCAATTGCAGATTCAAGCTTCTTACTGAATGATACTTTCTTTTGCTTTCCTTTCTGACAAGCATCACACAGTCCATCCCTTGTGAATTCCACTAGAGGCATTCCTCTAACTAAGTTCTTTTTGACTAGATCATTCATTGTCTTGAAATTCAAATGGGACAGCTTCTTGTGCCATAGCCAACTTTCAACTGGACTTGCTTTGCTGAGAAGATAAGTAATGGATTCTGCATCTGTAGAGTTGAAATCAGCTAAGTACACATTCCCTTTTCTAACTCCAGTTAGAACCACTTTATTGTCCTTTTTACTTGTGACAATACAGGCTTCAGAATTGAAGGAAACAGTATTCCCTCTGTCACATAGTTGACTGATGCTCAATAAATTGTGTTTGAGACCATCAACCAATGCAACTTCATCAATGATGACATTTTCTTTTAAAATCAAGCCATATCCCATAGTGAATCCTTTGATGTCATCTCCAAAGGTTATGCTAGGGCCAGCTCTCTCCTTAAACTCTGTGAGCAGGGTGAAATCTCCTGTCATGTGTCTTGAACAACCACTGTCCAAGTACCATAGATTCCTTCTTTGTCCCTGCACACAACAAAATCAATCAAGTTGATTTTGGTACCCAAGTTTCCTTGGGTCCAGCCTTGTTAGTCTTTTTCCTAGACTTCATTCCTCCTGCATCTTTTGACTTAGGTAACTTTGGGTCAACCTTGGTCTCAGATGTGGTTGGTTGAAGTGTAGGGTTAGTCACAGAATCATTTAACACATTTGATTGAATTTGATAAGGCATAGGTTGTGCAAACATGTTATTCCACATAGGCATATTGTATGGCATTTGAGGCATACTAAATGCAGTAAAATAAGGATTGTTAATATATGGCATGTTTGCAAAATGTGCATGGGGATTCTGGTGAGACATAACAGGCATAGCATACAGAGGTGACATAGGCATGTTAGGCATGGAGGGATTTGAAGGCATGGGAGCATTTTTAACAGATTTGCAATTATCAGATAGGTGATTAACACTTTTATAATGCATACAGCTTTTTCTAGGAGCATACCTATCAGGTGTGTAATTGTTATGTTTATTAATCCCTACCTTCCCATTTCTTTTAGATTTTCTTTTAGTTTCCTTCTTATCCTCAACCAACTTAAGCCTATCTTTTAGCTGATCTAAAGTCATGTGTCCTATATTCACCTTACTGACATCTCTGGATGTGTTAGCTCCTTCTTTGACAAAGTTCTTGAGAGTTGAATCATTCTTTTTATTGAGATTTTTATTTTTAAAAGAACTTGCATGTTTTAATTGATGAGCCTTCAACGGATGCTCCTTTTCTTCCTTCAACGGATAACTTTCATCATCCGTTGATTCCACATCCGTTGACAATCCATCAATTAATTCTAACTCCTTTTTGTTTTTCTTCCAGGCATCCTCACAGAATGATTCAATTCCCTGAACCTTTGCAATCTGAACACTAACATCCCTAGATGTTTTCCAGGCCTTGATTACCTCTTGCTCACTTTCTAACTGTTTAGAAAGAATTTCTATTTTCTTAACAGCTTCTGCTAGTTCACTCTCAACAGTCAAGCATTTAAGTTTTATCTTTTCAAGCTCAATTACCTGATCCTCTAACACAACATTCCTATCACTTAAAAACACATTATTCTCCTTGATCCTAGTGTTTTCTTTTGCTAGTGATTTAAGGGAAACACGCAAATGATATAATTCATTGGTCATATCATTTATGGCTTCATTGCATTCATGTTTAGAAAGTTGAGAGAGATCAGTAGTAATTACCTGGTTGCTTGATGAACTAGTTTCATTTTCATCAGAATTAGCCATCAGGGCTAGGTTGACATATTCCACATCATCATCTTCATTTACCCCATCTGCTGTCCAATCATCTTGAGTGAGAAAAGCTCTTTCCTTTTGTTTGAGCAAATCAAAATACTTCTTTTTGTAATCAACTTGCTCAAATTTCTTTTTCTCAGAATTTGGCTTCCTACACTCACTTGCAAAGTGTCCACTAATGCCACAGTTGTAACATTTGAACTTTGATTTGTCCACCATGTTTTTGTTTGGCTTAGTGAACTTTGTGTTTTTCCTGAACTTTATTTTTGCAAACCTCCTGGACAGAAAGGCCAAATGTTCTTCAATATCATCAGATTCATCCTGACTGGAATTGTCTTCATCCTCAGCAACTTGCTCTTTACCCTTGCTTGATTCTGATTTGCTTGTGCCAATTTTGAGACTTGGCATTGTCTTCTCCTCATTCCTGGCTTCCATCTTCTCACTGTCAGCTACAAGAGCAACTGTTCCTCCTTTTCTCTTTCCCTTTTCCAACAGCTCATCCTGCTCCATTTCAAGTTCATAAGTCTTCAGAATTCCATATAATCTTTCAAGTGTGAAGTTCTTATAATCTTGAGAATTTCTCAAAGAGACAGTCATGGGCTTCCATTCCTTTGGCAGAGACCTAAGAAATTTTAAGTTGGAATCCTTGACTTGGTACACTCTACCATACAGCTTCAATCCATTCAACAGTTTCTGAAACCTGTTGAAGGTATCATTTAATGATTCACCTTCTTCAAAGTGAAAATATTCATACTGTTGATTAAGAAGCTGCATCTTGTTCTCTCTGACCTGCTCAGTACCTTCACAGATGATTTGTACAGTATCCCAAACTTCCTTTGCAGTTTGGCTATTGATGACATTGTCAAACATATCTTGATCTAAGCCATTAAACAAAATGTTCATGGCTCTCTTATCCTTGCGGATTTCTTCCATGTCTTCAATAGTCCATTCTGCTTTTGGCTTGGGAATGGACTGTCCAACAGCAACTGTTGCAGTAGCAGCTGTGGCTACTTTGTGAGGGATGTGAGGACCATTTTCAATACAGTTGATGTAGCTTTCATCTTGAGAAAGAAGATGTAAATGCATCTTCACTTTCCAGTGATGATAATTATCTTTTTCCAGGACTGGGATCTTTACACCAATATCCTTCCTACTCATGATGGTAGCAGGAGGATTCTTCTGTGCACTCATGATGTTAGCAGAATAGATCTTTAAACTCTTTGTATGTTAAGAGCTTGCTCTGATACCAATTGTTATTCCCAGTGGACTAACAATGAGATTTACAGAAGGGGGGTTGAATGTAAATCTCAAAACTTTTTCAAGTTTTGAGCAGTTTCTAAGGCTAAGTGTTTGAGTGATCAAATGTGTGTGAATTGCTTAAAGCTGATGCAGACAGATATATATTCAAACACAAATGTAATGAGCACAAAGAACTTAAAAACTTTTCTGGTGGATTTGTTGTTCCACCAGAGATGTGTTATTTCAGAAAATCTGTGATTCAAAGAATTAAATCACAGCTGCTTCCTGGTACAAACTAGATGATTTTCTCTTTTGATATTTCTAAACAGCTCAGGAAAATTCATATCTAATTACTAGCTGCTACTTGGTTTATATATCACCAAGTTTACAAGTGAAGACAAACTGTAAAATACAATTGAAAAGTTTCTTCACATGTTTCTTCTTCATTTCTCTATCCAATGCAATCTAGGATAATCTGTAAATCTTTGAATACTTCCTTGTTTACATCAGAATGGAAATGCTGCATTTTCTTGATTTCTCCTAGAGGCTTCCACATTCCAGTATGTCTCTGTCAACCCATGTGCCTCTGTCAGCTTGTGAATTGTCACTATCAACTGCTAATGAACTAAGCATCCGTTGAAGCTTTCATCCGTTGAAGCTTTATTCGTTGATGCATTATCAGTTGAAGTCTTTATCCGTTGAAGCACTTATCCGTTGATGGATATTATCCGTTGAAGCATTAGAGACATTCGTTGAAGCTTTGTCTCTTATCCGTTGAAGGTCTTCAATATCCGTTGACACTTCTTCACTTATACAAAATTACAAGGCATGAAATATTTACAATTAGCCCTCCTATTTGTACATCCATTAGTAGTCAACATGACTGATTATTTCCTAACAACATCTAAGAATTACAGCTTGAACCCAGAGAGTGAAATGTGCTACAATACTTAACTTATTGCTAAGTAAAGCTACTCCTTCAACGGATAGCCAAGATGGTCCTATCCGTTGAGGCTACAAACACTAGATTTCTACTTAAGTATTTTGCTTAACTTATCATCAAACTAATACACATATTCCTAACACAACTCAACTCTGCACCACTTACAATTCTTTTTCTGCTACCTTTGGTATTGGTTTGATGAGGGGGTAGAACTTTGTTAACACCGGAAGGCCTAACACCAAACGTTTCTTGAAGAATATCATTCTTTGTAACAGCACACTTGTGAAATTTTTCATCAATGATGATTTTCAAAGATCTCATCCCCTCCAACATAAAAGTCAACCCCAAATTATCATTTAAAATACTCCCCAAACATCCTTGAAACTCTGTCTATATTTTCTTTGACGTATTTCTTATTATAGAACCATCTCCATTTTCTAATTTATTACAAAACTTCAATTTAGAAAATCTCAGCTCTGCATTTCTCATCCAATGACTAGACAAAAATTGATATGATATTCTTTCAACTCCCCAGAGTACTAAAATATAGAAACAGTGTCTACAAAGAAAAACAACTCTCGTAAAAAGCTTACAAGAACACTCAACATGACTCTCCAGAAATTTGAATTGATCCTCATAATATTTTTCATCAAAGCTTCTATCTCAAACAACATATTTATTCACACCATCAACAGCAATTGGTGGGCTGCCCAAACTAATGTGGAAACAACTAAACTTAATCTGTTTCTGAACCTTATAGAACATCGTACGAGTGTAAACCTGAGCTGCATGCTTTTCAATATTCTTCTTCGTTACAAGTTTTGGAATACATGTGTCTCCATTAGTGAGCTTTTTACTTTCATGATTTTGTTTTTTAATGGAACTCTCATAACACATATAAAATTTAGAAAGTGTGTCTCCTTTTTGCACAAAGTGATTGAAGTAAAAATTGGTGCTTTCTGACCTTGATGTGGTTCTAAGTAATGCTCTCATTGGCTTATCACGGAAAAAAGCAGGAATCCATGACTTCCTCATAGCATATATTTCATTCAACCAAATATGTTCACTTAATCCAAATTCCTTCAATACTGCGTCCCATCCACTTTCAAATTCTGCTACCGTAAAATGTGATGACCATACAAATTTGTTTAGCTTTTCCATAAAATCAGATTCAGCACAAAAAACAAGACCAACCTATATTAAAAAAAATTATCAAATGCTGCAAACAAGGCACTATATCGATGGATTAGAATTATAAAATGATTACCTTGGCCGGAAACTTCTGCATTATATGCCATATACAATATCGATGGATACAATCTGGAAACACCTTAAATATTGTAGTTTTCATAGCAAGGCACTGGTCAGTTATTATACACTTTGGAGGACGACCAAAAACTTTTAAAACCATCTCACATGCCCAAGTAAAATTTATCTCGTTCTCATGGTTAAGCAAAGCAGAAGCAAACGTAACACTCTTTCAATGATTATCAACACCAATGAAAGGCACAAAAACCATACCATACCTAAAGAACAAAATTTTACAAAAAAATCAAGAATAAAATTAAAAGCTATATTTAAAAACTGATACAAAAAGAAAGGGCAGAATCACTTAATACAATGTATTAAAAATTAATCATGCAAACATAAAAAAGCATATTTGACAAACATATAAGTCAACAAATATTCTAAAATGTAATCAAACTACAAAACAAGCATGGGATGAATCAAAATTAAAATATAATACGATATACAATAAACACGTATAAAAGGATAAAATAATTTTGATTAACTTACTTATTAGTACGATAAGTTGCATCAAAAGAAATAACATCCTCGAATACTTCATAATTTCTTCTACCTCGAACATCAGCCCAAAATAGACGAGTCAAATGACCATCTGAATCTGTTTGATACTCATAGAAAAACCCTCTATCAGATGTCTCCTTTTAATTTTCAAATTTTTGTAAGAGCATATCAGCATCATATTTTCCTATGTACAATTTAATATCTCTCATCCAATTTTGAAAATCCTTAGCAGTAGGCCCAACATCAGAATATAAACCAAACAAACTGTTGTAGATGCCATGAGCTCTATAAGCGCCAATGTTCGATTTTGCAGCATCTAAGATAAATTGACGTTGAAATGAAGTCATAGTTCGATTTGCACGAAGAAACTCCTTTCCCGATTCAGAAACTAACGGATGGTTATGACCCTCTATAAAACAAGAAATTATGTAGGTACCATCACACACATACTTGAGAATAACCTTTGCATTGCAATGACATTTTTTGGTAACAGTGTTCCTCCTTTTAACTTCTTCACCAATATTACCAAATGTATGCGATGATTAAGATGTACCTCCAGAATCCTTTGGACCAGAAGTATCATAATGTCCTGCCTTTTGGCAAACAAGATACTTTGTCACAACAATCTTATTCTTCACTTTCTGAGTTGATTTGCGAACATTAAATCCACCTTGTACTCCATATTCAGTATAAAATGAAGAACATGACTCAATATCCTTAAACCGCTGACCAACATATGGTTTGAAACTATGATCTAGGACTTTAGGATTCCAAACATTAGTGGTTCTACTAAAAGAGTCATCAAAACCTTCTATCAATTCTTCAACCATATCATACGAACTAGAATCACAAACACCTTCAAACAAACCATTATTTTCCATGTATGAAACATTTCCTGAATGATAAAAGAAAATATACAGAATATATGTCAACAAATAAGTGCTAGAAAAATTAATTAATAAGCTAAGATGTTTGATCAAAGCACAAAAGCATATTATATATTACAGTTTCCAATAAAAATGTATAATAAGATCAGATGAAGGCACATATATAAACAAAAACACTTAAAAACGATCACAAAAAAACTAATACAAACATACACAGAAAATTATTTAAATACACATTCAGTATTTCCATATGAAAAGGTGTGTAGATGACATCAACTTAAAATGTAAATAAGTAAAACATTCAATTAAACACTAATACAGAATCAATATATTTTTAACTTCAAGAGTTTGTATTATATAATAGAATACAAAAATATAATTATTTAAAAAAATCTTTTTTTTTGGTTTATAACATTCATTTCTATCCTATAGAAGAATCAGTAGTACTTCACAACTATAGATTGTCTTAGAGGCAAAAAATTAAAATCTATTTTGTATTCTAAAAAAGAACAGAGGAACAAAATTTTATTATTACAATAAATACCTTGATTCTACTGTAGAAGCACAAAAAGCCTAATTGCAAAATAAAATGACATAAGTCCAACACACACAAACATGAAGCCTATGTTGAGTTAATTACATATATTTTGAACCTATTGAATAGTAAATAATACTACACAACTCTAAATTGCACAAAATTGAAATTTATTTTGTATTCTACAAAAGAATAGTGGAACAAACTTTTCTCATTACAATAAATATTTTGATTCTAGTCTAAAAGCAAAAAATTCATAATTATAAAAACAAACAATTTCAGTTCAAATCACAAAAACATGAAACCTATGTCAAAATCAAGCAAAGACGAACAATAAAAAAAAAGTAATACTAAAATTTATTAAGTTGAATGCATATATTAGAGGCTTAATTAACATAACGATCTTCAAATCAATAAAAAACGAAGCTTTAAAGAAGAAAAGAAGAAGGAAAAGACCTGAAGAACAAAGATTTTGAGCTACAGAATCAAAAATTTGATCTCGATTCGATGAAGACGCCATTCTTTGTGATAGAGTAGCAGATATTGATAGATATAGTGACGACTGATAGAGATGAAGAATGAAAAAAGCTCAGTACAAGTATTTTAATGAAGATTTAAGCTTTAAATCAACAAACAAGAGAGAAAATACTGAGGCGAATGTAGATTGAAAGATATAAAGTAAGAGAAAGAAAGAGAGAGATGACCGAGAGAGATATGAATGGTTGATAATGACAGAGAGATGAGAGAGAAATCGCCGGAGAGAGTAGAGAGAATCTCCGGAGAGAACGAAGGATAAAGACAAGAAAGTGTATATATTTGCGTGTATAACGGCCGTATGACAGTTTTGTATGTTTAATTTGATAATTAACTTCTGAAATTTTTGAACCGTTGGATGCATACTAATACTATGGTTGTGACTAAATTAGATGGTTCTCTACCGGACTCCATTTAATATGGTTCTCCACGAAATAAATCCCTATATATATATATTGTTAGAAAACACGCACATCCTATTATGCTAGTTTATGTATATTAGGCAACTTTTCTAATATTAATATGATATTTTCTTTTCCTTTTTTACACTAGAATTATTGTTAAAAAGTGATGGAATAAGTTTCTGTAAATCTGAAATATAAGTTATTTTTAGGAATAAATCAGAATTATATATTTATTGCATTACGTATATTTAAGAAGATTGATGGAACCCTTTAAGCAAAGTAAGAAATAAAAAGCTGTTTGTTCTAAACATTAGTCAAATAATTTAATGCTAACGATGTACAGAAGTAAAATAAGAACTGTAATTACAAACGAGAAAGAAAAAACATCAATACTATTAATAAAAAATCAAAACATCAATACTATTAATAAAAAATCAAGCATCATACAATTAAACGTGGGGTAACAAATCTAATTAAGTAATGTATATACTATTACAAACATATGAAAAAAGGACTAGCAGTATCTCTCATATCCTGCTCTAAAATACACTGTAAAATATCGAGTATTTATGTTTTGGTTGGCTCTAATATTATAAATAAAACAATCTAACCGAGCATAAAAATGGAAACAAGTATCATAAAGAAGGTTGATTGTCTGAGAAGAGTAGCAGCAGTGGAGCAGTCAGGATCTTGGTACATATGTGGATAGTAAGGTAATATTGGATTAGGCGGCGGCGGTGGAGCACCATCGTTGTTTGTTCTTGCAGGCACAAAGCGAGCCCACTGCCATGCAGGTATGTTTTTATTTTTTAATGATGGACATGGATTCAATCTAGGTGGTGGTCTATTAGATCCCGGAGGCAGGAACGTTGGTGGAGAAGGCGCAAACGGGGGAGAGTATATTTGTCTTGGACTTGGTGGAGGCGGTGTCAAGGTTGGTGCTTGTGGAGTTGGAGGACATTCTTTAGTGGAAGGTGGCGGTGGTGGTTTTGGAGGTGGAGGACATGCATCCCTGGTTGAAGGCCGTGGTGACGGGGGTGGTGGTGATGGTGGAGGTGGTGGTGGTGAGGGAGGTGGTGGTGGTGAGGGAGGTGGTGGTGATGGTGACGGTGGTGGTGGTGATGGTGGTGGTGGTGAAGGTTTTGGTGTATCACAAGATCCACAAGCATTAGCAAAGGGATAGGTTGAGATGAAAAGAATGGTGAAGAAGTAGAGAGCAGTGGCCATATTGATAGCTCTAATATTCATGTTAAAAATTGTTTGGATCTCTCTTCTAGGGTTCTAGGTAAAGGGTTTATTGTTCAAAGGGTAGCCATGCATATGTGTGTATATATAGGGGTGCATACGAGATATTCTTCAAGTAAATGAAGCAACTTCCATTGCACCTTAAACTTGCAAAAGGAAACTCTCTTAATGTTGCAAAAGGAAACTGTAACTTTCTGCTATCAAATGATTTCTAGGAGAATTTCTTCAAAAATACGGGGTGGAGTAATTTTCTCTGAATTGGGATTAGTATTCTTAAGTTTCTTTCCTAAAATGTCATTTTATAAACGATAACATTAAAAATTTGTAAAAACAAGAGCAAGTTTTTCTCTAAAGAAAAGTGAATTTGATTATTTTCAAGGCCGTTTCAGGAAGGAAACAAGAATGCAATTTTGTAGTTGACTTGTAAACCTTTTTAAAAAAAGCAATGTTCAATAGAAACTGTAATCAGATTGTAATCATTTGGGCTTTTGAATTGGACTGCGCTGAAGCAAGAAAACAAGAAGTCTTCTCATCTGTTTTTCAGCCCAACGGGCCTCACATATTCAAACTTATTGAGCAATATTCTTGGAATCAGCAGACAGCAGAGCAGGGAGTCAGGTAAATCAACCATACGTAATATTGCACCACGTAGAATTGCTAAAACTCGCATATCGCAACACGTATCAAGCTGCCTTGTTAAAAAATGCAATATTCGCAGCTCCCCATAGCCTATTGGATAGGATAAACAATAAATAGTATTAACACGTATGAGTCATCATATAAATATAGTCTATAAATATAGCCCAAGCTTTCCTAAATCTCTCAAATAATTTGAATCCAATTCAATAGCTTTTTACAATCTACTCTTTCATTACAATACCGATAACATCTTGTTTAAACCATCTTCAAGCATTAACCTCTACTTAATTACATACAAACACACATTTATTTTATAAAAAGCCACAATGGTGTTGTGTGTGCAATGCGGGACAGGAAGCAACCCATGCAGATGCAAGGTAGTGGGCCCAACGGTGGGGTTTTTGGCAATGGCAGCGGCGGCGGTGGTGGAGTGGCCGGTGGGAGCGGTGGTGTACATATTCAAGCATGTAAAGGGTAGGCGCATTATGGCTCATCCAGCCACCGTGGTCTATCCCAAGGTCAACAGAGCTATTCCTATATAGAAATAGCTAGCTGCTACCACAATTGTTCTTGTGTTCAACAACATATATAGCTATATATATGCTTGTCTTGAATAGTATGTGATGTGTTGTGCTTTTTTTTAAATCCTGTTGTTATTTTGCATTTCAGTTTGTAACAGTCCATGTAATGCTACATTTATATCAATAAAAATGTACTTAATTTGTGGTAATTATTTTTTGTTTTACTAGTTAAACTTATTCACACGTGTTTGTGCGGGAGCGGTTGTAGCCTGCTCCAATATATGTGTTCCTAGATCATCTACACAGGCCTCTCATTTTTCTTCTCATTTATTTTTTTGTGAAGGTCAAATTTAGATTACAGTTTTACAGATTGCTTCCTAGAATAGATTTGACTAAATTGAAGGAAAGAGTTAGAAATGTTGTATAGACTGTTAAAAACTTCCGCATACTAGAAACACAACAAGTTTTGCAAAAACATGAAAGACTTGACTAGTTGACTGGAGGAGTTTGTTTGGCCATGCTGCATTTTAGTCCAGGTCGGTCAACGGAACAGGTCACATTCATTTACCCAGTCGGTGTTTAGCTATTTCTGCATATGTAATGGTAAAAGTTTGAACATTTGGTCTGGAATTTGATCAAATAATTAAACTGTGACGAAGACTCGACCAAAGTCTTCTGTACTTGAACTCTCTTTCATAGTTCTTAGGTCTTACAATCAACCCTGATCACTTGCTCATATCTTTAGTCTCAATTATGTCCATAGTGTCTTTTGCAACAATTTTATGCGGTTCACACGGATTCAATAAATCGAGACAGCGCAAGGAGCAGAAAATAGCTAGAGGGGGAAGATGTGACCAGAAGAAGCTCATGACCAAATTGCAAAGTAACATTAGTAGCAAAGCTCTATTGATGTCCAAGATGTTTTCTTGGAGAAAAGTTCAAGATCACAGTGATGATGATACTGAAATTCGTGATGATGAAGACGCGTTGTGGAAGAGAACAATCATCATGGGAGAACGATGCAAGGCTCTGGAATTTTCCGGGAGGATATTGTATGATTCTGATGGGCATCCAGTACCTGAAAATAGTGGTAACAGTAGTAATAGCACTCATGCTTCTAAGTTTTAAGCGGACTTGTTGTTTTTAGGTTTTCACATTATTCCTAAACCATGTTGATGCGAGAGTGTCGTGTATTGAGCACAAACACAGAGTACCATTCCAAGATTAAGTGTATTGAGCACGAACACAGAGTACCATTCCAAGATTAAGTGTGCTCTTAAATATTGTAAAATAATTGAGATTTCCCTCTTTGAACTAATATTTGATGCATAGTCTTAATTATCTATATGACCGGGTTATTAGAACACCTAGACCAATACTAGTATCTGCTCTTGCTACTACATTTTTTCTAGTAATAATTGTGAGATGCTGGACTGAAGAAGCCAGCGGCAGTCTGAGGTTGATACATGTAGCCACCATCATACAGCATCATGTTCGTGTTCCTCCAGTCTGCAGCATTCATTGTCATCGGAGATGGATGATAACTGTATGGATATCCGAGTGTGTCGGGAACCATCATCATAGACGGATGGTAATTTGCTCCATAACTTGCAGGAATTCCACTATACATGTTATGAAGCCCTCCAATTTCATTTCCATCTGCTGCAGCAAAACAACCGTTCATATTTGTACTCATGCTATTGCTTCCATTAGCTGCTGCTAACATTTGTTCATTCCATTCCAAAGGCAAATTATTCTGTCCAACTTGTCCTTCATTCAAGTTCCCAATTTCGAAGCTCTGCTGAAGATTGGCATAGCTCTGATCAGAGTTCCTCAGGGGTTCAGTTCGTATCCTGTAATTAGGGCCCCTGAGATCCTGGATTAAACTCTGCAACATCTGGCTTTGAGGGCTGTTTCTGTTGTTCCAATTATCAAATAAATGTGTTTCTTCTGGGTTAGGGATCGACGACCACAGCTCTGCATATTTCCCAGATTTTGCCAGTATCTTTATTAATAAAAGTGGATCCACAATGCCCGACACTGTAACCTTCTGTTGTTCCAGGTCTATGTTAACTGCATAAACTCCTGAATGCACAACAATTTAAAAATAAATAACAATTCCAAATTTGCTATATAATTCAGAACTTGCACGCAAGTCTTAGAATTGAAGCAGTCAGTACTTATGCACTGAACCTATATCTATCTGTACATGTAACATCAACAATATCTTTCTGATAAATAATAAAAATTCTTTAGTAGCAATTATAAGCAACTCGATAGGTACTTATTTAGGCATTGAGGATCATCTTGAACATGTAATTCTATCTACTTATGGTCATAACAACTGCTGTCTGCTGCATATACTAATATCTCCCAGTTTCATATCATCTTCCAAAATTTATGGTAGCATTACTCCGAAGAAAGTTTATATAAGTGATAATCAATTTCATCAGTACTGTTATAGCTTATAGGATATAAACTTGATAAAAGACAAAATAATAATGAAAGAAATCAAAAGTTTACTTAATATTACTCGTGCAGTGGGATGAATTTATCAGTATGTTGGTAGTAACATCCTAAATGAGAATTAGAACATGAGTACTTTTGAAAAGTTTTCTTTTGATTTTACTGTGGCCATGGAATGTGTAATAATAATGTATTTCTCCACCGAAGGTAAGGGAAGGGAGGAAGTGAGTAAGAATTGGTACCTTCAATCTTCTTAAGGAGTTTCTTCACTTTCCGTTTGCAACCAAGACAGTGAATATGCACCTTAAGTACATGTGTCTGTCACCACAAACAACAAGTAAATGGAAGCAGAAACGATATGATTTTTGCGACATTTGTTATCTATAAAATCCACACATTACCTTGATTCTTATAACATTAACATCCAACTCATTCATGGACATGTTCGATATTGCTTGTTTCCGTTATGGAACTTAAATTGCACCCCCTCGGCAGAGCTGATCCTTTTGTACAAATGTGTATATGGAGTAATGTATGAATGCACAAGCAGAAAAAGAAGAAGAAGAAGAGAGAGCAAAATGCAAATAAGATGAAATGGCAGGAAACACTAGGCAGGTGATATTGATGAAGAGAGACGTGCATATATATATGTTTGTCAGGCATCAAACGAATAATATCAAACAACTTCTCGTGATAGGTAAAAGTGAGAATTGGGTCATTTATCATCCCATTTCTATGTCCCTTACCCTAACAAGGACAACAAATCCATGACTAATTTAGTTAATTGTTTAAGAACCTTTTATATATTATTAACATCCTTTAGTTACTAATATATTTTTATAAAGTTTTACCAACACAATACTATATAAATCAAAATGCAAATCCACAAAACCTAAAATTATATACAGTATCTTATGTCTAACTATAACTAAAGGGTGCCCTTCGTGGTTCTAATAACCATCTGCCGCATTGTTACATTACTGAAGTATAGCAGCTTTGCTTCAATGCGGGATACGCATTGTTACATTGCGGGAGCTCGTCAGCTTTGACTCAATGCGGCTTGCGCATGCTTCATTGCTGGAAACAATTTAGTTTTATTTTTAAATAATTGTAAAATAATAGATAATAAATATATAAATAATTTTAATTAATGTTTAAATTCCTAATTTATTTATTATTTGGTTGTTATATTTTTATTTTGTATGTATATATTTCTATTAATAAATTCTTTATTTTAACAAACTAATACTTAACATTCGGGAAATTACAAAACAGCCTCCGCTGCCGCAATGACCATTGCATATCCCGCAATGAGCCATTGTTGCAGACGAGACCCGGTTTTAACCCGTTTCTTCTTGAAATCTCTAATTTCATAATAACAAAAACCTAATTCAGCGGCAGCGGGCGATTTCAGGCGATTTCGAGCGATTTTAACATCTACTCCGGCGATTCAGCTACTCAGGTATGATTCTGATCATCTACACACACGTATACATATACATAGTTACATACTACCGCAATGACCCATTGCTGCCAAGCTTAACTTACCTTCTCATGACCAAATACTCCATGCCCATCTCCTCCAAACCGGGTTTCATGCTCAACTGCTCTTGTAGATATGTATGTTCATTTTTTTGGTAATGCACTCAAACTGTTTGATGAAATTACTGAACCAACTATTGCATTGTTTAATGTTGTGATTTCTGGGTTTTCTTCGAATGGGTGTTATAAGGACGCTTTTAGGATTTTTAGGGAAGTTGGTGTGAGAAAGTTGAGGCCTGATTCGGTTTAACGTGGAATTCAATGATAGGAGGAATGATGTTGAACGGTGAAACTGAGAATGCTATTGAATTATTTGTTTATGTCTGAATCTGTAGTTGATGTTTGTTGCAATATTGATGATTGTTTCAGAAGTTTATGTTTCATTTTCTGTGATTATAACGAATTGTACAAATTGTTTGAATTATTTGTTTATGTCTTTATATAATTCGAATTATTTGGATTGCGTTGTTGTGAATTTGGTTGCTAAAATATGATACGAGCAGAAAAAGCCTTGTATAGATTAATCGCATGCCTTGTATATTCTTTATTTTAGTTTTTAAAGGTTTTAATGGTTAGTAGTAATTTGACTCGTTTGTGCTAATTAATGGTTCGAAATGTACTAGTAATTGTTTGGCATAGTAAGTTGAGATATGTTATTGTGATTAGACAGTGGATGGAATGCTTGTTGATTGATTGATTGGTTGTGGCTAGCTTATAAACGAATGAGTCATGCCGATTTTTTAGTAGGACTTAAAATAGAAAATAACGGTTCTATAAATATTTCGTGTTTAAGTTGGAATTATATAGTATTTTTTATTGTGCACTTTGCAGTTACTATGGAGAATGAGTGCGGGCCTATTGTTAGATCACTCCTGACGATGCAGGATGATCATATTAGTACTGCCATATGGGCGGGAGGTGTGCGGGATAAGCTGGATGTACGGCAGTACACAGCTAATCATCAGCAGTGGATACTTTCGGATCCCCAGCGTGAGTTGCTGAGCCAATGGGGTTTCTCGGCTTTCACGAACAATCGTCCAGTACCTCAAAACGATATTCGTTTGATAACGGCCTTAGTGGAAAGGTACTAATTTGTAATCAATTTTCTCATTTATTTGAATTGTCATTGGCAATGTTTGTGATGTTTGTGTATGAATGTAATTGCAGGTGGAGGCCAGAGACTAACACCTTTCACTTTCCATTTGGTGAGTTGACCATCACCCTCGAGGATGTATACATGATTATGGGCCTCCCTGTTAAGGGTCGTCCAGTTACTCATAGGGAGCTTGACGCTCCGAAGGCGTATTGGATGAGGGAATGGCAGGATGCAAGATTGGATGAGGTGGGGCGTAAAGATATGTATAGGGACGGGGTCAAGCTTTATAAATTAAGGGAACGATATGCGGAGCTACGAGAGGGGGGGCTTGAACAGGATCTTGTGGTTTACACACGAGCTTATCTTTTATACATCATTGGGGGCATATTGTTTCCTTCATCGAGTCGATATACCGTGCATCCGAGGTATTTACTTGTATTTGTTGCATTTCCGTTTTTAAATTTTAGTTTATAGCATCTTAGTCCTTCACTTGTCCTTTTTTGTTGATTTTGCATATGAAGCCCTGTATTCTCATTTATTTTCAATTTGACACTATAATTCTTGTATTCTCATTTTTTATCATGCCCTTATTTTGCCCTGTATTCTTACTTACTCTGTATTTCCTTTGTCGCAGGTACTTACAGCTCATCCAGGATTCACATCGGATTAAATCGTATGCATGGGGAGCTGCTGTATTGAGCTATTTGTTTAGAGGTTTGACCAAGGCTGCTCATAAGAGTGCAACAACACTTAATGGATGCACGATGCTACTGATGTTGTGGGCACACGAGAGGTTGTTACCTGGTGCTCCTAAGATTGCACTTGGGGTGGAGCTTGTTTGGCCGAGGGCTTTGGCATGGGCTGAGCCGAACCCTGATCGGAGGGAGAACCCTCACCACCATACAGGTACTGTTCTTTTTTGCATATTTACTATTTGAACTCTCCTTCGAATAAACATTTGCATACTTTTGAACTATCCAATTTCATATGTTCCCTTATTGTTTTGCTTATAGGTTAGTACCGAGGGGATTTTGACCGATTTGAGATGAGTTGGCTGACATGGGAACCTTATCGGTTATTCTTTGATGCGGTGGACTATTCTGAGGAGCAGTATGATGTCGAGCTGAAGGTTGCTTCGTATATGAGTCTCGGTCGTATTCCACTTATTTGCTTCGAGATTGTCGAGTATGTCATGCCGGACAAAGTCTTGAGACAGTTCGGTATGCTGCAGCATATTCCAGATGATCCTATTGATATGTCTGCTCTGCGGAGGGACATGTTATCTCGTTGGCAGAGGGACCAGCATATGACTACTCTGAGACAGTATCGGGATGAGTGGTATGCTTATCTTGATGGCCAGATAGAGCCCATTGGAGAGGGGCAGTACGTGAGCATTGACCAGTATATGTACTGGTATATGACCCATAGTAAGCTGAGGATTGCTCGTTTTGTGGGTGTTGATCCACGCAAGATAGTGCCGCGTGACTGGTACACTCAGCAGGACATGGTTGATGCGGTATGTTTTAGAGTTTAGTTTAATATTTGAATCTTGTATTCATTTATTTCATTGTTGCATTTTTATAGGGTGTTTAGGTAGATGATTAATAGTTAATGATTTCATAGCAATACTACATTGATACATTTCAGTTATCATCTACGGGTTTTTATATTTTTCATTAAAACTAATATTTTAATTATTTTTCCGATTATATATCTAATTAAATTTTAAATTCTTAACTCATTATACAATTGATAATATAAATGGGAAGTCGTAATAAAATTAGTAAATATAGAAACAAGTGGTTGTTAAAATTAATTATATACTTTTTAACTCTGTTATTATCGGAAACAAATTAAATCATTAAAATATAATTTTTTGTTATTTAAGAAATTAAATAACTGTTTCATTGCGCTGTTGCAATGAAACAATGCGGCGGTATTGTTGCATTGAAACAATGCGGCAGTATCTGCAGCAATGTTTCATTGCACCCTAAGCAATGAAACAATGCGGCAGTATCTGCAGCAATGTTTCATTGCACCTTAAGCCACGCGGCAGTATCTGCCGCAATGCCTGAATGCGGAAGGTGGTTACTACAACCACCCGGGGTTGTGGACCAAAACTCATAACTAAAATTATAATGAAAATTAAAAACACATTTGCACATTAGTAAGTATCCCGTATTAATTATTTATGGTACCGGTTATTATATCGAGAGCCGTAAACGAACCAAATTATTCCTCCAAGTTCGTTCGAGTTCGATAAGCTTGTAACCGGTGACTTCCATAAATATAGTTGGCTTATGCTACACAGAATCCTGCTTAATTTATATACCAACTAAATTTGCTCAAACCTAAACTGGAGTTCAGACTTGTTACCTAACTTCTGGATAACTATCTACAAATTCAATTTTGCATATACAAAAGTTCTTGTTTAAGTACACATTTGGTCAAAAGCTCCCTAATTTCAGGTCCGATAAACTTGCCATCTCCGGTCAGTAGACTGGTTAGGCTAAACTTTTCTCTTTCACATAAAAGTCGAAGTTAAGAGGCTCAACTTTACTCAATCATAAAAAACTCAAATAGATGCTGTTAATAGTAATATTAAGAGCTTAGTCATCTAAGTTCCATCCAATAGACTAGCAGTTGCATGACTACTAAAGGTGCTGCTAATTTATACGTTGACGTTAATACACAAGCATAAAAGAGAAGAATAGCTCAAGCTATTAACTAATTCTTCTCCAAGATGTATTTCTCCACGGGTTTCATAACAAGGGTCTAAACCCCTCTTCCCTAGATTAGGCGTTGCTCCCGAGTTTTTATTAGGGAAGGAAGTAAGCGATAGGAAGGTAAAATGCTTTCAATCCCAAAAATGAGATAAGTTTTGGAGGTAAAGCATGTAAAATTTACATTCATCATCACTTACTTCCGTTCCTTTCCGAGCACGGTTAAAAATAAAAGTAAAACTATTTTACTTGTCTCTCACTTACTTTTCACCCTTTTTAAAACTAGGGAATAAGAGGTAAAATTAGTGAAAGTGGATGCTAAACCCATTGGGGGGGGGCTTAGTCTATACTTGCAGGTTTCAATTGTTGCAGGTGCATCTCTGGAGAGCTAGCTCAGTGGTGGGCTACTGGATTTGCGAAGTGTGCACTTTAGGCCGCATTTTCTACTTGGTGAACTCCATTTATGTTCAAGATATTCGAAGTTCTCGTGAGGTAGCCATTTGAAAACTACTTGGCTGGTATTTACTTTTACCTAAGTCAACTGTGATTCTCAACAACATCACCATGTATGCATAAGTAAAATTATAATTCTGTACATCACCTAAAAACCCAGCTTAAAATTCTCTGGCCCTCACCCCTTCATAATTTAAATAATTAAGAACAAAAGAAACTGCAGCTTCTGGAGTGAAATTGTTAAATACAGTGGATAACCCAACATATAAGTCACTATTAACCAAATTTTCAAAATGCAGGCTATCACGTAAACTTACACTAACTGTTCTTGGTTTCATGTTACTTGCAAAAAGTTGAAAAAACTAGAGAAAGTATAAGTTTTCACATGATTATAATAAACCGATTTTTTACTCAATCTGGCTAAGTAACATTATACCAAACAAGCCTTCCTCCCAGGGTTTTCTTTGTCAACCATCCATATACGAACATGTAAACTGTGCCTATCAAGAAAATCTGTTGGAACCAAAAGAAATTCCCCGTGAGGAATATACTCCAACCATTTTGGCATGCACTCCGTGATAGACTCTAATTTGATAGTGCTGTTCCCTTTGCGTGCAGTGAGTTCGTACGAGAAACCGTTCTTGACTGAGCTCGGTGAAATACAGGTAATACTAGCCACATCTCCAATCCTCTGAACAGCATAGTTAAGAACAAACAGTGTTTTGTATAACCTTTCCCGGAGAACAACATATTCCATACCATTCTTTACAGGAACAGTAAAAGGGACATTGTAGTCGAAGGTGATACCAGAATGAGTATGTGTGCTGTAGTAGTGCAAGTACAACAGCTTGGAGGAAGCCACAAAGTCACAGCCACGATGAGGACATGAGCATGGTTCATGGATGCACATTAGCTCATGCTCATGCTTCTTGCTGTAGCTAGTTGTCTCTTTGCACCCATATTTGATGTTAGTACAAGGGATTTTAATTGACTCGAGAACATTCTCGATAGCCCGGCATCTATTATAGCCGATTGGCAAAGAACATGAAGGGCAGACATTCTTAATCTTGCAGCAGCAGCTGGAGCAGGCAATGTGTCCATTGCGACACTGCAATGTAACACAACAAATATAAACATAAGCCAAGTGAAAACTCCTTTATTTCATTAAATGCTTCTCTCTTTTTTTTCAAAGTTATTTGCATAACCTATCTTTAAGATGTCACATAGAGAGTAAAGTTTTTATGTTCGCAAATTCAAAGTCAAAACATTTACTTACAAATAATAGTAAAACTACATAATCTGTTTATCTTTAAAATCTATCAAATTAGGAAAAAAAGGCTTGAATTTATGGTTTTGCAAATTCATGTCAAGGCTAAGTATATACTCGATCACATATATGTTACAACAGCAAGATCATGGCAGCTAAGAGAAAAAGAAAATAAAGGAGCAGTACCACTAGTGATATGTGAGCGCTTAACTTAAACATTCCCGAAAAATGGCAGTGGCATAGATTCAACTTTTTTCTTATAAAACTTGGCAAGCTAATAAAAACATAGGAGGGCACCAATTTGGAACCCAGATATCCTTACTTCAAAAACTAAGTAAACCTAAAGAAGTATTGCAGCCACAAGCACAAGAACCAAAAGTCCACAACATAAACAATACAAGAACAAACTCTTGAATGATATGGGATCAGTATAGGTACATATTAAGATCTACATATCATTGTTACGGTGACACATAACTGGTATAGGGTGACAGGGGTCCATGGCTATCAGGCAACTTACTATGCTATACAGGGCTCACAACATATTTTATAAAATTTATATATGCATGTGTGATTGTGTGCAATTAATAAATCACACCTAATTAAGTCTTAACTTGAACAATTTAAAACATTACAAAAACTAGTAGATGAGACTTGGGGGAAAAAACCCAGTAGATGAGTAAATGACAAAATGTACTCAGTTACTAATACAAAAGCAAAATTGAACTATTCTTATGTAATAATATGACTCAATTTCAATATAAGTTAAGTTTTAATCCACAATTGTAAATAATAGTAAAAACCTATATATAGTTCAAGAAGAATGGGAAGTTACTGGTCGGAGCACAGTCACCGGATAGGAGTAGGTAAGAGGAAGGGAACAAGTTCTGAAACTATAGTTACTGAAAGTAGCGTTAGAAAATTGTGGTAGTGCTGCACCATTATATTCTATTTACACATTTATTATTGGCATTGACAACAGGTCAAGCTTAGATCTCGACCTGGGTTAAGGTCAGGGGTCGATTAGATGCCAAATAACGCAACGAGGGCGTCTTACAGAACCCATGAGATAAGGTCACCTTTTCTGCAGTTTAAGTCTTTGTTGGCAACACCATGGCACCATGATACCTACTGATTACCTCCACAATGACCAAGTACAATTGTTGACTACATGAACATATTATACTTGTAAATTTTTATAAGTAGGCTATTTAAATTCAGTTTTCTCAAAGAAAATATTAGCATTTTCTGTCTATCCCGAAAATTAAATGAAATAGTATTTATAGACCATACAAGTATATAACTTACTGATGCACTCTAGTCTAGATTCATGACTTAATATTACACTCTAGTCTATTCAATTGAACTTCACTACTGATGTCCAACAAGGCTAAGAAAAGAGTTATAACAAGGAAAAGCCTAAGAAACATGGAATTGGGTACAGGCATATTTTAGAGTTTCATGATAACACCAATATCATATATAAGCCATGGCCTTCAGGATCTCGCAACGTGACGGCAAAAAGTTAAAATGGTAGTGGTAGAGTAAGATAGGAGGGAACAAAAACTAACACTGCACATGATCACTTGTGTCAAAGACATCATTAACTACAAACAGGCGTAGGAAAAATGAACCATGTAATCAGAAAATAACGATCTTTAATGCATTTGCAGGCAATGCCCGTAATTTATCGTTTTTTGCACAAAGGTATGTTCCTCATCGCTGTAATAGCCTGGTACATAATGCTCACAATTGAACTATTTATCCTCACGTCAGCAAGAATCTTCTACCATTTAAAGTCTATAGTAGCACATAAATCAAATTGACCAACTAACACCCCTTAAAATTCCCTAAAATAGAACAAAACAAATGTCCGTCCCAACTCCCACTAGAAAATTAGGTTTGTCCCCTGAGATAAACAAAAATGATACATTTTTCAGGGAAACAATTGAGGATGTAAACAACCAAGCAATCAAATTTACGAAAACATAATTGTACAAGTAAATGTCCAAATCAATATTCAGCCAAACATCAGAACATGAAAAGGCTGAGGGGTGGTTAAGAGAGAGGGAGAGGGGAGAGAGAGACGGAGAGAGAGAGGGGGGGGAGAGAGAGAGAGAGAGAGAGAGAGAGAGAGAGACCTGGAAGACGGGGACGGTGAGGGGAAGAAAGCAGACAGGGCAATCCAAAACATCAGGGTCTTTTAGGATTACAGTTAAAGAGTTGGGGAAGACACTGGACTTACAACTCTCCTCCGCCTTATCATCTTCATCCCCATTTCCCTCCTCCATCTCTGCTTCCTCTTCTTCTTCTTCCTCTTGTTCTTGTTCTACTTCTTCATCTTGGTCTTCGTCTTCTTCTACCTTAACATCCCTATCCCCATACATATTCCGAACTACATCAAATTCCCAATCAGAGTCGCCGTCACTGTCACTGTCGACATAGACGGACGTATGGTTATCAACCATTTCATGATCATCGTCATCTTTTTCGACTGAGGAGGCGCTTGGGGGTGCCATCGTCTGCTGCTGTTTGGGAAACAAACGATTCATTCTCCTTCAATTGTTCTCTTCACATGTAAACCCTATATTATTTTTGAATAAAAGTTCGATATTTATTTAGAAAATAATTTTAAAAACAATTTGTCCATTTATATTTTGTATTTTAACGAGTAATAGTGAGGAGACCCAAAATTTAATACTCATATTTTTGTAAATATTTTGACCCATATATTTGAAATTTGACTAATGGGTCAACCCATTTTCATAAATCAACTAATTCCTATATAAATATGAGTCATGGAGTATCCATATCTTAAATGGTATTTTATAATTATTAAAAAATCACTTTTCAATATTAAAAAGATCAAATATATTATTTAAATTGATTTGTTTTTATACCCAATCAATTACAGATCCACAAATCATGTGTTCACTAATTTAAATTCAAAAATCATTACTACTTTCCTTGATAATCATTATCTTCTTCTTCTTAATTATGAATCTCAACATTTGTATACTCATCAATACTACAATTAAAATATTTTCATCATTATAAAAAATCAATTATAGATCCACTTTTTATGTAAAAGAAAAATTCAAAAATTTGAGATTATATCTTTTTCATTTTTGTACGGGCAGTCATCTTGAATCATTTTTCTTCTTCATCTTGAATCATTCTTCTTCTTCATTCTTCATAAAAAATTGAACTAAAAAAATTCATATTTGTAGAATTTTTTTCTTCTTTATTATATGTTTCCTCTGTTCATGAACTATTTAGCTCTGTAAATCCACAATATCTACTTTATTATCTCTGTAAATCTGTAGATACATGTTTATGTTTATATTTGTGTGCGATTTGATTGTTTATTCACGTATTTGATTTGTTTTTTTTATATGAATACTCACAATTTTGAATTGTATTTTTGCAGATTATTGTCGATGGTTGCTTCTGTTTGTAGATGACTATCAATCTTTGCTTTTATTCAACTGGTAACCACTTTATTTTTTTAAATAACTCATAAGTATACATATGTTTAATCATTCTTTTTAGATTTACTATGATATTGTATTTTGATACATCTTAATTTTGTAATATTTTTTTCGTTAGTTTTTTGAAACATCTACACAATCAGGTGATCTTTTTAGTCTTATCAAGATTCAATTATTTTTTGTCGATTTGGTTAGAACTTATGTTTTTGCACTCCAACTGTTTGATGTTAGTTCTGAACAATTTTATTTTGATTTTGATGTTATTTTTTTGCAGGATGGTATTAAAATGGGAGATGAGGAAGTGGAATAAGATATATTAGCTCTATTTGATGAGTTAATATGTACTTTAAGTTATTTGTGGAGAGAGCGCACATGAGAATTGTCAAGGCTTTCATTATATTGTTACGACGAAAACTTGAAAAACTTTTTAAATGGTAAGCCATGAAGGATGATATTGAGATGTGAAGTTCAGATTATTACATGATTTTAGTTCACATACTAATGTATAATGAAAAAGAGGTATCATTGATTCTTAATCCTACATATTATACCTTGATATTGGGTCGCACTGAACTAGAGAAGGCAATAATTAGATGATGATGCCTTGAATTACTAATTAATATTAAAGCTAAATTTTAAATATAATGTTATGTTGGTTACATAATTATAAGATGATTGTTGGTAATTGCTCCTGAAACAAATCACTCATGTAGCCAATTTTTCCAATTTAGTCTAAATTTTACAGGGCTACTTTAGGCTATTAGATAAGCCGTGGGACAATTTTGATTCTTCATGTTTGAATTCAAGATTTGATTCTCAGAGTATCAATATATTTTTGTTACTTGTGTATTTCTACAGCAAAATAAATTTTAAAATGTGGACTATAGAATTTGTCCTTTGCCTTTACAGCGAAATATAATTTGCATCTACATTGAATTATGTCTATTGAGAATTGTGTAGAGGTAAGTTGGAGTATCTAATGGTTTTTAATTTAATCTATTATAAATCTTACACACTTACTTATTTACATATTGGAAAACCATGGGAATGCTTTTGAGATTATTGTTCAAAGAGTTAGAATAATATACTTATATGGTTTAGGTGTTACAGTTGTCAAAGTAAGGCTCCTTCAGTTTTTCCCCATATTGTTAAGTGGCATTTATGTCCACTTAGAATGCTCTATAAAGGCTTGAATTGATATTTTGTACTCAAGTTATTTGTGTATTTGATGTGTTTTTGTAATATTTTTGTATTTCGGGCATAAATAAAAGAATCAGGAGATTTGGCATTATTTTGGTGCTAAATTGGTGTTAGGATGGTGCTCAGGAAGATTGCTCGAGGATTGCCAACTCAAACCAGCCAATAAAATAAGAAAATAAAGATTTTCCAGAAGGTCAGTGCGCCCGCGCTGCTGAAGCGCGCGGCCGCCCCAGGTCGGGTTTCAAGAATCCTGATTATACTACAATTTTGATATGCTGGACTTCTAATTTGCATGGGCTGCTATATAATGTTAACTTAAGATCATTTCTCAAGAACAAAACGTACCAGAGCTAAGGAGAAGGCGTAAGAAGACCGTATAGCACAATTCAACCAAGGCGAAGATGATCTAGTTTATTATTGTGATTCTTTGTTTTAAGTTGTAATCTTGGATGCTAGTTTTCTTATTTGTTGAACCTATACTCTTGTTTAACGTACTTATTTTATTATTTATTCAGTATAAAGACTACGTTTATTATACCATGCTTTCATCGGAACCCACGTTGATGATGATTATGGGTTAATCGTTATCGTGGGGTCCTAGCAGATTTACTTATGGATTTCTTTAGCTAAATTGTTTCGATACCTTAGTGTGTGGTGATTGTATGATATCCTAGTATTGGTTGTGCTTATTCGTCTTATGAGCGTCGCGAACTTATAAGATAGCGTGTTAATCTCTAATGAAGCGAAAGTGAATTTAGAGGTTTGGAACTTGCCATGCTAGCATAGGTTCATGTATTTGTTATGCATGATTCGTAGGTAATTTTGACCATCTTACTTGCCCTATGTAATCATGATAGATAACTTGTTCATTAAATCGTTATGTTGTCAAATTCTATAGACATATAGGGTCTCAATATAATTGGTGTCTATTCAGTTTCTATCTATGTTGTGGATGCCTGGTAGTATGGTATTCGTACAACGAAAGTTGGCGTTTACTAGTTTCGTGTTATCTGATTAGTGTCATCACCATTGCATGTTAAGGTTAAGAAAAAAAAGGCTATTGAATGAAGTAGTAATGAAGTTAGAATCACATGTTTGTGTTATATAAGTAAATCAACCCTTAAATCTCTTAGTTAATTTTATGTTAGTTGATAATCTTAGTTATAAACAATCTCAATTTGTGATCATCTTAGTATTGAATAATAACCATAACATTGTTGCATAAGTGTATTGATTCAAATTAACTTAAATCAGTCTCTGTGGAAACGGACTAGAAATAATTGAGTTATTAAGTTTTAAAGGGACTTTGTGCCTAGTGACCTAAGGCTTTTATAGTCTGGGATCCACTAACCTAACGCTCGCTATATGGGTATTGTTGTATAAGTCTTTTGTAGATCGCACTCATTGCACGGTCAAATAAGCATATTTGTGTTGTTTATGTGTTATAAATAAAAGTATGAATCCATGTATAACTCTGATATAAGAATTGAAGTGTTATAAATCATTTTGAGTTTAGCTTTTTATTCTATTTATAACTTTGTGATTGCCTTGATGAGTAGTGAGTCATGATTGTTGATCTAGTTGCGATAGTATATCTGTAAGCTTGTGCACACACGCACGCTCTAGTTTGTAAGTTGATTTGTGAGATTTGATTGATCTTTATACGAATAACTGTATTTATTGAGATGTTGCTCATCGATTGGTTTAGTTAATCTGAGAGGATCGTTGCATTCATATTAGTTGCATTCATGCATTTTTATTATTTGTTCTCTGAGTCTGTTTATGCTTGAGGATAAGCACCGGTTCAAGTTTAGGGGTGTATTAAGTGGCATTTATGTCCACTTAGAATGCTCTATAAAGGCTTGAATTAACATTTTGTACTCCAGTTATTTGTGTATTTGATGTGTTTTTGTAGTGTTTTTGCATTTCAGGCATAAATAAAAGAATCAGGAGATTTAGCATTGTTTTGGTGCTAAATTGGTGGTAGGATGGTGTTGAGGAAGATTGCTCGAGGATTTCCAACTCAAACCAGCCAAGAAAATAAGAAAATAAAGATTTTCCAGAAGTTCAGTGCTTTGAGTTGGCAATCCTCGAACAATCAACTGAGCACCATCCTAACACCAATTCAGCACCAAAATAATGCTAAATCTTCTGATTCTTTTATTTATGCCTGAAATACAAAAATACTACAAAAACACATCAAATACACAAATAACTTGAGTACAATACGTCAATTAAAGCCTTTATAGAGCATTCTAAGTGGACATAAATGCCACTTAACACACCCCCAAACTTGACCCGATGCTAGTCCTCAAGCATAAACAGACTCAAAGAACAAGAAATATAAATGCATGAATGCAAACTATATGAATGCAACGATCCCCTCAGATTAACTAAACCAATCGATGAGCAACATCTCAACAAATGCAGTTATTCGCACAAAGATCAATCAAATCTCACAAATTAACTTACAAACTAGAGTGTGTGCACATGCTTACAGATATACTATCACAACTAGATCAACAATCATGACTCACTACTCATCAAGGCAATCACAAGGTTTTAAATAGAATAAAAAGCTAAACTCAAAAAGACTTATAACACTTCAATTCTTATATCGGAGTTATACATGGATTCATGCTTTTATTCATAACATATAAACAACACAAATATGCTTATTTGACCGTGCAATGAGTGAGGTCCACAAAAGACTTATACAATAATACCCATATAGCGAGCGTTAGGTTAGTGGATCCCAGACTATAAAAGCCTTAGGTCACTAGGCACAAAGACCCCTAAGAACTTAATAACTCGAGTATTAAAGAGTGCACTCGTGATCAGTTATGCATAAACACATTTTTTTCATCATATTTTCCCTTTTTTTCCTTTTTTTCTTTTTTTCATATAATTTCTGAACGAGCGCGTTTCGCTCCATCTCGTTCAACCCTAGACTGCTCATATAAAATGAGTCAGCTACTAGCCATTTGACACCTAGCCACAAGAACTAGCAATGAATTCCAATTTTTTTCTCCAATTTTTAAATATCCATGTTATTTTACCATTAAGAGAATATCCTAAATTCTAAATATAAACATGTGATTAAACCTTAACAAACACACAAAACATGATCATGATCTAGCACTCAAGCAACCTATAAGACTTAGTGAAATTTATTGCTTCTAGCATGCAAATCAACTCGATAAGACTTAACATACCTAAATACGAGATCATTACACTAGCATCAATATCACAAATCAATCAGAAAAATCATCCAAGGGAACATGTTATAATGCATATGCATGAACTATATGCAACAAACTATAAAAAAAACTACTACATGGCAAATATGCAACTATATGAACTAAACTATTATAAATATGCACACTATATGTGACTCACACATAACATATAATCCTTAATCAGTACCCCCAAACTTAAAATATTCAGTGTCCTCAGTGAAGGTAATAGTATGGAAAAAGGCATACCTACTTAGAATTAGGGTCATCATCCTCAACGGGTGGTGTGTCATGAGTGTCTGGAGGTGGGTACACAGAGTCCTCACCAAATACTGGCCACTGGATATTAACTCATGTGGCTCTGAATGTAGTCCCCAAGGCATGGGTGAGGTCCTGTGCAAACCGACTATAGATGTCATGCATCGCATCCATCCTCCTCATCAAGCGCCTATATGTTAGTCACTAAACACGAGCTAATACTACACGCAAGTATACGAGTTCGCAAGTAGTATAGAATCTTTTCTAGTTCGTTCCCACAGAGACTGGCTTTGGTTAACTAATTAGTTCATGCACTTAAGCAACAATGTATGGTTATTATTCAATGTTAAGACAATAACAAATTGAGATTGTTTATAACTAAAAATTAAACTAACAATTATAACTAAGAGAATAAGATTGACTGAATTAATATATATGATAAACATGGGATTCTAACTTCATTAAATACTTCATTCATTAGCCTTATTGTTCTTAACCTTAGCATGTAATGGTATGACACTAATCAGATAACACAAAACTGATAAACGCCAACTTTCGTTGCACGAGTACCATACTACCAGATATCCACAAAAGAGATAGAAGCTGAATAGAAACAATTTATATTGAGACCCTATATGTCTGTAGGATTTAACAACATAATGGTTTAAACACAATTTATCTATCTTGATTACATAGGGCAAGTAAGATAGTTAAAATTACCCACAAATCATACATAACAAATACATGAACCTATGCTAGCAAGGCAAGTTCTAAATCCTTAAATTCATGTTCGCTTTATTAAGAATTAACACACTATCTTATAAGTTCGTGACGCTCATAAGATGAATATGCACAACCAATACTAGGTTATCATACAATCACCGCACACTAAGGCCTCGAAATAATTTAACTAAAGAAATCGATAAATAATTCTGCTAGAACCCCACGATAACGATTAGACCATAATCGGACTCATCATCAACGTGGTATCCGATGAAAACATGGTATAATAAACGTAGTCTTTATACTTAAATAACAAAACCAAGTACGAAACAAGAGTAAGGTTCACAAATAAGAAAACTAGCATCCAAGTACAACTTAGAACAAAGATTCACAAGTAAAAACAAACTCTTCTTCGTCTTTGTTGAATCGTGTTAACACGGTCTTCTTACAGCTCTCCTTGATATGTCTCTGGCTTGATATATATTATTAAAAATGACCTAAAGTTATTTATATAGCAGCCCTGATCAGCAAAGAAGTCCAGAAATCAGTCTTCTATTCAAAACAGGATTCTTGAAACCCGACTTGGCGCGGCCACGCGCTTGATCAGCACGGGCGCGCTGGCTCTCTGAAGTTCGGGCGCGGGCGTGCGCTTGATCAGCGCGGGCGCGCTGGGCTTCTGCCAAAACTTTACCTTTTTCTTTTTCTTGTAGATTTGAGCCAGTGTTCGCGAGCTATATTCCTTAGACACCAACCTAACACCATATTAGCATCAAATCAATGCTAATTCACCTGATTCTCAAATTAATGTCTGAAATGCAAATAACACTAGAAAACATATTAAAACACCAATAACTTGAGTATAATTACACCAATTCAAAGCCTTACGGAGCGTAATAAAGTGTTATAAAAACCACTCAACACTATACTGCGATGAACTTGTTACGCCCTCAATCTCGGGGTTAGGAAATGAGGACCCACACACCTTTAATCTACTAATTAAATAAGCATAAACCCCAATTAGCTACTAGCAGGATCAAACAAGATAAAGTATGAGACAAGATTACAACTACCAATCATAGAATATAACTTACAACCCAAAATAAAACTAAATATACATAGTCGATCTCGGCTTGGAACCGACAGATAACCCATTGTATCTTTACAACATTTTGGCTAAGCGCTTGCTCACTCAAAAACTTGACTACCTGCTCTGGCAACCGGAAGCCCTCAACATGATAGGGACAACCAGGTACGCTCTTATGAGCAGTACGCCTAAGCCTGGCCATCTTCTTGCTTAACTGTCATGGTTAGATTGAAACAAAACATATGAGTATAAAACTCAGCAAGTAACTAAAAAGCAGTTCTACGATATAAAATCCACAATATACTTACTGATCTCAGGGCATTCTACTTTATCAATTCTAGGTGGCAGACTTTTATCTTTTTAGGCTATGAAAAGGGTTATGAAGAAAACTTTGGGCTTTCAAGGAACAAGGCTCAAGGCAGGGTGCACTACACCATATATGGCCTGTTGTAACGGTTTTTTTTCAGTGTAACCAACTAAAGTGTGACCGTAGGTGCCTTAAAAATATTTTTTCCTATCTATGCTTACACTTTTTTATTGTAATCATTGGTGTCATTTAGTGTAACCATAGACAAAATAAGACATCTACGGTTACACCATAACTAATGTTACCATTGGTCTTAAAAAATACGTAACCAATAACCAAAATTTTAGGCGGGTCACTCAAGACATGAGGGGGGAAATGAAAAATTAAAACTAAAACCTAAAACTAAAACCCCCAAAACAAAAAAAACTTCGCCTCTCTTCGTTTCTTCTCAACTTTCTACCTCTCTTCATATCTTCTCAAATCACAATAGAGGAGCTCACAAACTCACTATTTATTTCCCTCGCTCTCAATTTATCGGGTCTTTAACGCTGAATCAAGATTCTACTTTAAATTAATCAAGTCTTCAACCACATTGCAATCAAATCAGTTCTTCAATGGCCAATGTTAGGTTACACACACTGTAGAAGGGGGTTGAATATAGTGTTTATCACAATCAAATCGAATTAAAGAACTCAAGTAACAGAAAACAGATTTTATTCAACAAAATAAACTTTGTTACAATATGGAACTGTCCTCTCTCAGTGATGAACAAATTATCACGAGAGCTGCCAAGGTTACAATAAATAATAACTTCGATTATGATAACACATATAGTGTAAACCCTATGTCTGTGTTTATATACTACACAGTTACAAGATAATCTCTAATTTATATTGAATATGATTCTGTATCCTAAAATATATCAATTAGATATCTTCTTTTCCAAGTCTTCTATCTTCCATAGAAATCTTCTCCATGCATATCTCTTCTTTATTTAGTCTTGATCTTCTTTCCTTTCAATCAGCCTTTCCTTAACTGTTCGTCCTTCCGCACTTAAGTTCTGATATCCATCTTCTGATAATTATCTCCTGATAATTTAAGTACTGATATCCTTAAGTTCTGACTTCCAGTAAGTGCTGATTTCAGTAAGTACTGATATTTCCTGTTTGTTAAGATCTGAAAACTAAACATGAAACACATTAGACATGACATCTCAAATATATCTAACAATCTGCCCCAACTTGTAAATTAGCATAATATACAAGTTCAATATATATTTGACGATGTCAAAAACATTAAGTACAAATGCACATGAGAATTTGACTAAGAAACTACAACTTACAATACTTGTAGCTTTTACCATCGTTAAAGTCTGATATCAGCTTTAGCCTGTATGTTCTTCAGAATTTAACAGTTGCAGTCCCTGACTTGGCTTCATTATGTGATCTCTTTAATATCAGGAGTTGTCCCGAGATAATTCTTCAAAAGACATCTCTCAGCATATGCAAGTTCATTCAACATCCTCCTTTTGGCTTCTTTTAGCTCAGCTGTATCTTCACTTGTCTGAAAGATAGCAGCTCTGAGATCATTGATCTTTGCCTTTCTTATATCCTCTTAAGTCTTATATAATAGGCTTTGTCTGATTCTATGTTGAATTCAATAGCCCTATAACCCAGAAAGGTAGTAACAATCTTTGCAGTGTTAGGCTTCATTTCAACAATTTTTCCATCATGAGCTCTGTACTTAGGATAGTATGAGCTGTCAGACTTTATCCTGTAAAGTTTCTTCTGTCTCTCAATATTAGACCTTAAGAATTTGGCAGCATCATCTATAGACTTGTTCTTTACTTGAAGCAAATATAGCACATGTTCCAATTCTTCATAGTACTTCAAGTTAATAACATCCTGCCTAATCTGGAATACCCTTCCATCTGTCATGAAATATAACATAACCTATTCTTTCAGTGCAGAGTGGTAAACCATCTGTATAGACTCCAATTGATCTAATCTTTCAGGAATTGTGCCTATTCCTGGTTCAGACAGAGATGTAGGATCTAGAGTTGTGTTGCTTACTCTTCTTTCATCAGCATTTCCCAAACCAGTTTTATCTCTTGCCTCCTTTCCTAGAAGCAATCTACTCTGAAAACCTCTTGATGTACTCTTCAGAGTTTGAGCAAATTGTTTAGCTTGGGTGAATCCTGGTAGAGTAGTTGAAGGTTAAACATGAGCAATGTCAGAGGTTATTCCCTTATCTTCTGATGTCAAGCTAACTTGACCTGTGTCAGAGGTTGCTTGCTTCCTTGTAGCATCTGAATTTACTAACTCCTGACTTTGAACAACTTGAGCTCTGTCAGAGGTTGTTTGAGAATCTTTCTTGTTATTCAAAATCAGATCAGTATCTTCATCAGCATCCATTTATTCATCCATAGTTGGCATGTAAACCCTTACAGGTTCATCAACTTTACCTTTGCCCTTAAACTTTGGATTTGGCTTTTGATGCCTCAGCACTTGTTCTTTCTTTAATCATAATGCCTTTAGCCTGTGGAGGTTTCTTTGCTGTTGCAGAAACTTTAGACTTAGATTGTGACTTATCAATTGCAGCTTTCAGTCTAACTTCTTCTTCTTCCAGCATTTCAAGATCCATCCCTGGATTTTCTTTAAGAAACAGCTTCTTTGAGATCTCTTCATCAAGATCTTCAGGATTGACTAGAACTTGTTTATCTGAGCTTGATTTCTTGCCAGCATCAGAACTTAGCCTTTGACTTGTAGTTCTGTCTTTCTGTAATGAAGAGCCTTTGCTTTTACTTTGACCTTCACCCTTTTCAGAGTTTCCCTGATCTTCATTTTCATCATCTTTTTCTTTCTGTGATTTAGTATACTTGCATTTGGACTTAATTACTTTCTCCCCCTTTTTGGCATCATCAGGAAGAAGCAGGGAGACAAGCAATTCCACAGAATTTTGAAGTTCATTAAGCCGAACTTGTTGAGCAGCTTGATTTTGTAAAAGATCATAAATTTGAGCTTGCTGCTTATCTAGAGACTTTTCAATATTTGCTAAACGGTCAAAGTTAGGCTTGAAAAACCTCTGCTTTTCTACTTTGATCTTCTCCGCATCCTCTTGCAATTTATTTCGAATTTTGTCCAGCTGGGCGTGAGTTGCTGAATGTTGACCTTGAAGGTGCCTTGTACTCAGTGTTGTAACTCTAAGATGTGTCTTGAAATCATCATTGGCAAATATCTCACCAGCCTTTGTTAGACGTTCAGAAAGAACAGCTGCATTAGGGACAAATTCAACATTATTCCAGTCTTTGATCCACTCTTGCCCTCTTTTAGTCTCACTCCAAGGAACTGTAAGAGCCCTTTCTACAAACTTCTCGATAAAAGCAACCTTAGAAGCTGGTGGTAGAGGAGCATGTCCAGAAGGACCAGCTGCATCAGCATCTACATTAACATCAGCTACATCAGAGTTTGCAGCAGGCAGTGCAACAGAAGTGGCAGAATCTTCACTATCATCATCTTCTGATAAAATGACTGTATGAGAAGCAATTGGATATCCATCTCCAAGATCATCAGAATTTAGCACTGGAGTGGCTGGATGAGTGTGCTGAGAAAGTTGTGTAGTTAGTGGAGCTTCCAGATACAAAATCTGAGGCACTGCCAAGTTATGGATGTCAATTTCATCACTTGGCCCCTGGTTATCAGTATGTACTGGAGATACTGGAGGTGTGGGAATATGAGTTGTTTCTGGCTCATGAAGTGGAGAGTGATGAGCTGCATGAAGGTCTGGATCAGCACTTGGAGAATTATGAGCTTCAATAGGGTCTTATGAGATCAGAGATTCCTGACCCCCTTCCTTAGCTGCTGCTTCCATTCCTTTACCAGAATCTGCAGGCCTTTTTGCTAATGTTTTAAATCTTTTTGCTTTAGAAGAGACTATAGGAACTGTATCATCAGAATTAATTGTTCAAGGCCTTTTCAGGGACCTAGAATTCCCAGTCTCTGGATTTTTCTGAGAAGTGACTTTCTCAGCTGCAGGAACAACAAGTTCTGTAGGTTGAACATGTGCCTCATCATCTGATTCATCTCTCAAGATGATCCTCCTTCTTTTCTGCTGTGAAACTTTCTTAGATCTTGATGCTGTTGCTCTAGCAGAAGAAGGTTGTACTGTAGTATGTGCTGATGGGTAATGATCATATTCTGATGTTTGTGTTTGAGGAGGGATACGAGTAGGTTCTGATGGTTGTGGTTGAAGTTGTGGCTGTGGTTGTGGTTGAGGTTGTGGTACATCAGGATAAATTACAGAGTATTTGGCAGCATCAGCACTTACCAGGGCTTGTTTGACAACTAAGGGAATTCTAAGAGGTCTCAAAATTGTCTTTTTGTTATCAGCATTTAGTAAATCAGTAAAAGCCCTTTTGGCTGACTTAAAGGATTCTAACAGGTCACTGGCTAAGATAGATTCTTCTGTACAGTGACTATAAATTAATTGACAGAATCTAGCAAAATAGACAATATTCCTGTCCTCTTTCATTCTGTCACCAATAAAGCATAACACAGTTCTAGCAAAATCAAAATGAGACTGATGGAGAAGAGCATACCCAATTTGTTGAGACAAGATTGGAATGACATCAAAATTTGTACATTTGTTAGCAAATGCCTTTATGATGCAGTCAAAGAAAAAGCTCCATTCACGGCGCATGTGTGCACGTTTGAGTTGACCCATTTTTGCTAAACTTTCTTCATAGCCCAAATCAGCCATCATTCCCTGAAGCAGTGGTTCCTCAACATCAGCACTAAATTGAACATTTTCTGGTAAATAGAGAGCCCTGCGAACCACTGTCGGAGTAACAACATAATCCTCCTCATTTTCTATAAAAACAATACTAGGAGATCCACGTCTACCACCATCATCATAAACCCCCGTTCTCCAGAATGTCAGCACTTGTGATCCAGAAAAATTTGATGGTTGAGTCAAAGCGTATCCGATTTCACTATTAGCTAAGAAGTCCTGAACAAAGTGAAGTTCTGACAGAGCTTCTTGCGTGGAAAGAATGGCAGCATAGTTATTAGGAACAAACTTTGCTCCATTAAAGATAATATCTTTATGTGCCATTGAAAAGTGAATAAAAGATTTTACAATCTTTTCTCTCTTTTACTTATACATGGTAAAAGATAACCGTTGAGACGAATATGAACCATCTTTGGACACCTGTCAGGCATGCAGCAGTAAAAAATAATTAATGGGCACGGGTATTCAGTAATCATTACTTATCACATGCAGTTTTTCAAGGAGAAAAACCGTCCCACTAACCAAGTAATCCCATTAATCAAGGAATCCCATTTAAACAATTATTCTGATAAAATAATCTCATTTAAGAATAACCAAAAATAAACCAAGCAAATAAACACTACCACGTAAGCAACACAACTTGATTATTATCAGAGTATAAAGAGTCATCAGAATATGAAACGACTCAGAGACAAAATCTTGCAATAAAGTAAAATTTCATTAATATATCTAACGAATATATATCATGAAACTTAAATTGCATGCAGAAAATTACAAGATTGGCTTAGTCTAGAATCCCTAACATCAACAACCTTAGTCCTAGTCTAAAAGACTGACAAAGCTGACAGTGAAGAGAAACAGGAGGATAGCAATTAATTCTTCTTCCTATCTTCAATAAAAAGAATAGCAAGACGAATGATTCTCTCCTGCTGACGAAAAAACGGAGATGAAGATCTCTTTGAACAGTCAACAAATCATTTTTAATGATTTCTGGAAATTGAATCCAGAGATTAGAAGGAATGTTGTTGATAGGATAACGAGTTGGAACTCCATTATTCCAAATAGTCACCTTGTATGAGCCATAGCAGTAAAAACACCCAAACTGAGTCATTGTTTAAGAGAAGAAAGAATTGGTTTTTACTGAAGGATTATCAGTCAGTTATATAGAAAAGGGAAGACCAAGGGATGCAGGAAATGTGAAACGAAAAGAAGTAAATCCTCGTCTCCCTAGACCGATGAGTAATTATGACAGCCATTAGAAGCTTAAAACAGGAGTTAATGAGCACACGAAACAAGTAAAAATTACTGTGCATATACGAGTACCACTAACCTAAATTAATTTGACTGTTTATATCTCTTCCAAACATATTCTAATTTTAAAAATGATAGTTTCAGATTTAACCACAAATAAGTCAAGTAAAGAATCAGGATTTAATATAAGAACTTAGACTTATATCAGAACTTAACAGTCATCAGAACATGGTTCCTTAACTCGAAAAGTGAATGTTTTATTCCTGTAATTCTTCACACAAGTAATGATATGGTTTCATCAGAACTTAATCATCATAACTTCCATCAGAACTTGTCCTCAGAATTTATGCAACTGACACGTAAACTCTTCATCTAAAATAACATTTATCACCACAGTAATTTTCATCATTCATATGGAGTGTATGTGTGTGCAGTAAGCTAAATATCAGATAAAGATTAAAGTCTGATTCACTTCAGTACATCTTAGAAATAAGGCATAACTAAGAACTTTGCTCAAAATCTGTCATTATTCTGAAGTCTACTATAGAATGAGTTCATGCATGAGTCCACCTCAACTGTTTTGTGCTCATTTTATGCATCTTTTGAAATTCCATTTGACAGTGGCTTCTCAGTGTAAGTGAGTCACGACTGCTTATCAAAATTTATGCTATTATCAAAGTATTTCTCCAGTAATTAGAGAATATGAAAAGTCACCAAGAAAATTTTATTTTGCTTTTCTAATGCATGTAACTTAATACCAGCAATGCACTTGGGTCTTTCCTTCCACATTTTTACTCTAGATCTCAAAGGAGTACCTGATTTTTATTTTTTTTCTTTTCTTTTTCTTTTGATAAGTGAAGCTTATCAGCACTTAGTACATCCATCAGATTTACCAACATCAGAACTTAACAGATAAGAAGCAGTATTCTAGTTTTTGACTTAGTAACAAGATACAAAAAGTAAACTTTAACTAAGCTCAATATCAGAATTTGCTTGTGTTAAAAGATTTCCACATAAACAATTACTTCAAACATGGGATCTTTAGTATATTAAAGACTACTAGGTCAACATCTAGCACAATTATCCTCATTGGATTGAATAGTCACAGAAATAGTCATATCACTATCAGAGTTTAGAAATTCACATCAGACAATAATCAACACTTAGAAAATTTCTAATTAAGCACAGAATACACAAAGATAGTAATATCTGTAGATACCTATCATAAAGTCTGATGTATCGGAACATAAACTAAGCAGATTTAGAGAAAGAACCTGAAACCATTCCAAGTTCATTTACCAATCTTGTAAAAGTAGCTTCACACAGTGGTTTTGTGAAGAAATCTGCTAGTTGTTGATCTGTTGGAACAAAATGCAATTCCACTGTACCTTCATCCACATGTTTCCTTATGAAGTGGTACCTAATGCTGATGTGCTTTGTCATTGAGTGTTGAACTGGATTACCTGTCATAGCAATAGCACTTTGATTATCACAGTAAATAGGAATTTTAGAAAATTCTAACCCATAATCCCGTAACTGATTCTTCATCCAAAGAATCTGTGCACAACAGCTTCCTGTAGCAATGTACTCTGCTTTACAGTTGATGTGGAAATTGACTTCTGTTTCTTGCTAAACCAAGAAATTAATCTGCCTCCAAGAAATTGGCAGCTTCCACTTGTGCTTTTCCTGTCAATTTTGCATCCTGCAAAATCTGTATCTAAGTAACCTATTAGCTTAAATTTTGATTCTCTAGGATACCACAATCCCAGATCAGCTGTACCCTTAAGGTACTTGAAAATTCTTTTCACAGCTGTTAAGTGAGGTTCTCTTGGATCTGCTTGAAATCTTGCAGAAAGACATGTAGCATACATGATATCAGGTCTACTTGCAGTTAGATAGAGTAATGAGCCAATCATACCTCTGTAATCAGTAATATCTACTTATATACCAGTATCCTTATCCAATTTTGTTGCAGTGGCCATGGGAGTGGATGCACTTGAACAATCTTGCATTCCAAATTTCTTCAGCAAGTTTCTGGTGTACTTAGATTGACAAATAAAAGTGCCTTCTTTATTCTGCTTGACTTGAAGGCCCAGAAAATAACTAAGTTCCCCCATCATACTCATTTGATATCTTGACTACATGAGCTTGGCAAACCTTTTACAAAGTTTGTCATTTGTAGAACCAAAAATGAAATCATCAACATATATCTGCACCAAAAGTAAGTCATTTCCATGGTTGAGATAAAACAATGTTTTGTCAATAGTCCCTTTGTTAAATCCACTTTCCAGAAGAAACTGAGCTAATGTCTCATACCATGCTCCGGGAGCTTGCTTAAGGCCATAAAGTGCTTTGTCAAGTCTGTAGACATGATTAGGAAATTTTAAATCTACAAAACCTGGAGGTTGTTCAACATATACTTCCTCTTCCAATTCTCCATTGAGAAAAGCAGTTTTCACATCCATTTGAAAGACTGTAAACTTCTTGTGAGCACCATAAGCCAAAAATATCCTTATAGCTTCCAATCTAGCAACTGGTGCAAATGTTTCATCATAATCAATTCCCTCCTGTTGAGAATATCCTTTTGTAACCAGCCTTACTTTATTCCTTATAATTATTATAACGACTCGTGTAATCTTTTTGAATTATTTAATTACGCAATTATGGGAATTATTAAATAAATAAAATATGTGTGTTGGTTTTGACCGCTATGTGTTGTTTGATGATTATCCATGTGGGATTTATAGTGTACCGGGTTGTCCGCGCGATTAATTATGGAGTTGTATTGGATTGTTTTCATTTTCAAAAGTGGATTTGGTGCAAATTTATTTGCATAAATATTGGGAATGTTTCTAAAATTGTTTTTATGATTTTATAATTATAATAATTATTTTTAAAATTTTATAAAATTTAGAAATCAATATTTTATTAATTACTTATCTTTAAATAATTTTCTGAATGCTTTTATTTGTAAAATCTATATTTAATTCTAGAATTCTTCAAAAATTATAAAACTCATATTTATTTAAGTTTGGAATATTCCGAGAATTTTAAAATTATTTTGGAAATTTTCGGGATTAATTTCACGCGCTCGTTATTTCGCTTCATTGATAAAAGCGGATATAAAGTGCATTTTAAAAATTATTTTAAAATTTCAAAATTCATGTTTTTATTAATTTCGGGATATTTGTAACATTTTAAGACTATTTTCGTAAATTTCTGAAGTTATTTAAAATACAGCTCGATTCGTTAATTTCGAAATGGGGATACGAGTTGCATTTCAAAAATGTTTTAAAAATTACGAAAGTTTTATTTTATTAGTTTCGGGATTTTTTAAAAAATTTTAAGACTATTCTCGTAAAATTCTGAATTCGTTTCAAGGGCAATTTAATTCGTTATATTGTAAATCTCGAATTAAAAATTGGATTTTCATAAAGGACATGACACGTGTCTTATGTTTGCAGCAAATACATGGCAACTGTTTACACATCAATTACCAGATAACATCAATTGTTCTCATCCTTTTTATCGAATCATCTCTTAATTCCCTGGAGTCTCTCTAATTTTCTCGATTATTCCCCCTCTTTTAATCTTCTCGGTTCGCTGTTGTTTCCCTATTTCTTCAGTGATCTCGCCGTTGGTCCTTGTTGTTCCGACGACCTCTTATTCCGGCAAGTTGCCACCGCTCCGGCCTGGTGACCGTCTTGGGCGATGCTGTGTACCTGTTTTGTTTACCAGTTAACTCCCGGATTCTTTCTTTTTCGGTTCTTGCCCTTCTATATGTATATGTACATGCGTATGTATATGTGTTGGGTGTGTAGCAGGAGTGTGTGTTGATTATACTTCGTGCCCTGATCCTTTTATCTCCGCCCGCCGCTGTGTGTTGCTGGCTTGGTGGCCGGCGCGTGTGTGCAAGTACTGTTGTTGTGTCTGTGTTGCAGCTGTTGTTAGTTTAATTCGGGTTTAATTATTTTGTACAGGAACAAATTTGATTAGTATTCGTGATGTAATCTTTGTGTGGGAAAAAAAATTTGTTTAATTATTTATCGGCGAAATTCGTGTGGAAACCCGAAATTATTTGGGCACCGACGAATTTTACCGCCGTCCGCGATGAATTTCGACGAGCGGACGGTGGAAGATGATGATATATATCTGAGTCCTAATATTGGTGATTGAGTTGGAATTTGAAAATGTGTGGATTTTGATTGATATTGTTAGTTTGAAGCAGTGATTGGATAATTGTTGCGATTGTCGTATTTGAGATTTGACGTCGATTGATGTTTCGACGGGTAGTCCGATAAACAAATGAGACGCTGCCCGATTCCCGGGGAAATCGAACTACGGAAATACGGGAGCGTATCCGAGGATTATCGGGACGTCGAGCGAATATAAGTAAATACATATACGCATGTTTTATATAGAACTTGATTGTATATTGTGTTGTATATTTTGACCAAAACACAGTAACCCTAATTTCGTAAAATGACAAGTATACGTATTTTCTGAAAATAAACACTAAATCGATTTCGAAAATGTGAACCCTAATTGTTTTCTGTGTTATTCTAAAATGAATAATTACGAGTCGGGTTTGAATATCGTTGGGAAAGAATTAGTATCGAGGATATGTCAAGCATACCTAGACGTCTAATATAGGGTATTTCGACCCTGTAGGTTATAGTCAGGAACCTGAAAGTGGATGATGGACTAAAGATAACATAGTGATCAGTTGACGAGCTCAATAGAGTTTCAACAGAAAGATCTGAGTGTTGAAGTCGAATCCAATGGAAGCTAGTGGTTGGACGTTGAAACCTGAGCAGCAGAGTCGGCTCAGAGTTGATCAGTAATAGTTGTAAAGCCTTGTAAGGCAAGTATTTCTGAACTTTTCTTCAAGACATATTACCAATGTTTTCAGACTGTTTCATAACATCTTGCTATTACTAAACATAACTCCTGTTTTATAATGCAAGTGTTTTAAACTACTTACCCTTGAACCCTGACTCTTTCTTGATATTGAGCCGTAAGCCTTATTCTTTGTAAACCATCCTTTGTTGATCCTCAGATATCAAATCACACCAATATGATACTACTCCCCAAAGGTATAACTACCGAACACCAAACACCGAAACAAAATTGTTTGAGAACACAGAAACTTTTATACTGCAACCATTCTTTATAACATCAAAGAACTATACCTTGAAAAATCATTTCTGACCTAATGCCGGATGCTGGTACAAATTGAAAACTATTTCTTATACATACCTTGAAATCCACTTGAGATATTCATAAGCTTCCTTATACTTTTATTCAAGTGTTTAACTATCGTTGATTATGAACTTGTTTTATTGAATTATATCGTTTATCATATTGAACTGCTTTAGGATTGGATAGTTTTTATATATGTGGACCAGATTCGTGGTCAGACCATACCAATGGTCAAGTTAGGCCAATGTGTGCCTTGGATCCAGTAATTAGAGCAGTGCTGTGTGCTTGCTCAGGGTTAGTGCGTGACTGATCAGCAGCCTAACCTTGGTTTTAAAAAAAAAACTTAAAATGAATATCCAATTCTAATGATTAGTTAAAAAGGAACTTGATTCTTCTGAATCATTCTATTTGAACATTGCTTAACCTCAGTTATCACTATTATGACTTGCTGAGCTAGTTAGCTCACCCTTGCGATTCTTTTATATATTTTACAGTGAAAAGAATATAGATGATAGTGAAGTTCCTCAGTCCAAAGTGCGGGCTAAGGTTCCAGTTGAGTTGAGTCGAGCTAGCAGAAGCTTCATGCGGTATTGAGATAGTCAGATTGTAAGAATGATTTTATTATTAATTGTAAGTTAAATTAGTTGGGATTTGGTACGTTGTAATAAAGGTTAAGATTGTGGCTTGTTTTCATACTTTAACCTGTTGCGATCCGTGGTTATGTAGAGCAGGGTCATTGCAAATAATATTTCTTATTCAGATTTATATATTGTATATGTGTTGTGGACCCCAAACTTCTGACTCGGGTTTGGAGGGTGCCAGAGGTTGGTATCAGAGCTACAGGTTATAAGTCACTGAAACAAGTTTAGATTATCGGGATTGGGTAGAGGGTTAGGATTAGGAATATGAAATAGAAAGATAAGACGTTGTGAGATTGAGTGCGATGGTATAGTAGGTCTCCGGCACGGTTCGTGTTGTGATTCGGGATTCTTAGCTTGCGACGTGATTTCCAGACAACGGCAATGGCGGATCTTGATTTCCCGGTGTCATTTGATCGTTTGGAGCTTTCCGTTTGAGGATCGTCATCTTCTTTCATATTGGATTTGTACCTTGTTCCTCCACCAGCATTAATGGTACTACCTTCTATTATAATGATTACACTTCTTCAAGCTAGTTTACGCTACTTTTCCACCTCTTTATATGAGATCACCTATTCAAGAATTTCTATCTGTTTATTCTTGTTTCACCGGACATTCGGCTGTGAGCGTATCTCTTTAGTTTACCCTACATCCTGTTTTATATCCCCATTTTAGAACTTGTCCTATGAAGCGATTGTACCTACGAGGATGGATTTGAGAGCTGCAGTAAATGGTGAGCGCTTGAGTTATAAATAGAGGTGAGATGAAGTTTAGAAAGGAGATTTAAGTGTTTCAGAGGATAGTTGTTATCGGGTTAAAAGAAGCCCTTAATGACTAAGCCACCCGTGAATAAGTATGGGATGAACCAGGTGAATTTTGAAAGAGTAAGAGAGAAAAGTATAAACCTGGGATTTTTGTGAAATTTAATGACGATGATATGATAAATGCGATATGTAAAGTAGTAATGTGATGTGATACGAGCAAACTTTGTTCTATGAAATAGACTTACTGACTATTGGATAGCCTGTTTTACTTAACTACTGCAACGGTAATGTTGGGAGTATTACCAATATGGAAGCTTTGACGTGAAGCTATGAATAAGATAACATACAACGGCAATTGAAGTTTTCATCAATTAAGGAAGGCAAATTATAGGATTAAAAAAAAAAGACCAGCCTTTTTGTATAAACAAATAACTATAGAACTAATAACCAACTCATCACTTCACATTATCTGGATCCAAAAAACCAGTCACGATATGATATATTGGTCATATCACTGTAGCAACTGAAATCTTTTTTGCATAATGGACCCGATGAAGAAGAAAAGGTAGATTGGAGTGAACGAACTTTTATGTAATTATTTCTTTAATATGGTACCTTGTTATAGGTCGGAAAGACAACAACCAACTCATATAGTGAGGAGAACCAGAGGTGTGATTATCAAGATTTTCAAAAAATTTAACAAGTTTTCGAAAAGGATTTTTCCTCACAAAATTTCTAAAAGTCTTTTTGAATAAAATAAGTTTTAAACCTTGGTTGTCAAGTTACTACTTGAGTTTCTTGTTTGTTAAAAGACCCGGATTATCTAGAAGGATGTTGTTTCAGACTCAGTATTGTTAACTCGGAGAACGAGGTAACCTGCGATTATGAAGAAGTGGGTGCAATTATTGTCTGATAGGATTAACAACAGAACCCGCGTACGGAGTAACTAGTCATCCAATTACTGGGATTATCAAAGTTCGAAGAATTCATTGATTAAACGGAAGCCTGGGCATGACCGAAGAAGATTGGGAAAATTTCCAAACTTTTTTAAAGGAAGAATATTATTAATAAAATGATCGTTATGTTGAATGACTTATGGTTATTCCAAATTAAAAAGAGGAAACTCAAGGTTATTTGATAAGAACGCCATTATGATCGAATTGTTAAAGTATTATACGTGTAGGTGCGACGTTACAGACGCGAGAATTGACAAGTAAGAATCTACCATAATGCTTAGTTGCGAAGGCATTTTAACATACTTCTAAAGTTGTTATATGATATAATTGGGAAATGATCGAGCAAGCTCGAAAGATGAGTACAAGTGAAATGTGGGTGGTGACCAACGGTATCATTCTCGTCCTCAACATTACAGCGTATATTCCTTTTTAATTCCTAAAAATGTATGAACTTCTTTTCTTAATTCTTTATGATGATATAAAAAAGAAAGGTATTCCATTCCTTTCAAATTTATTGGCTTCCCTCAAATTTTGCTTTCTGATTGGGACAAACAGTGTTACGGTGAGACACTTTGTCAGAATGACGAAGAGTCGGGTGGGACGCCACCTAATCATGTGCTGTATGCCATATGGTATGAAAGACTGGCCATCTTCAGTACTAATGTGGTTGTCTCATTTATATTCAAATCCTTATTTCTTCTTTCTTTTCAACTCTAATTTTGTTGGACTTTGAATTCTTCTAGTCGTTTCGTTGTACTGTCGTTCTATGCAAGAGGTTTTCAAATAGAAATCAACGTATCCTGAATTAAGCGGACGAAATTCCATCTACGTCTTATGCATGGGAAGGAAATAAGGGCACCTGGCGAGGATTGCAAATTACTAGTCCCAGTGAAGAATCCATTAAGAATCAAGGGAATCTACTCCAATAAGGAATATGTTTTCGAGAACGAGAATACGCGATATTCCGGTGAAATATGTTGTACAGAATACGGACGTGATGATATGGATGATCAAGGTGAATACCTTATGCATTAAAGTATTAAAAGAGGTGAGAGCAACTTGATTGTTTAGCTCCCAAGGTTTTGTTGATAAGATGAATTACCCTGTTGAATTAATAAAATTGTGATTAAAGGACTAGCAAGTCAAGAACGTGTAGTTGTTAAATAAGTGAGTACCAATGGTGAAATTGAGATTCCTGGCAATGAGTTATGTAGAGTTAATATCCTAGAAGATAAGAGGATTTGATAGTATTCTAAGGAATGGATTGACTACTAAAGCGTGATGTCCAGACAGACCGTCGTGACGAAAAGATAATTCTGAGGAGGCCAAATGAGAAGGTGGGGAGGTTCAGAAGATGAAAGAAGGTAACGAATTTGTTAATGATAATTACGGTGATCAAGATAGGAGCTTTACGGTGATTATGGAATACCTAAAAGTCGGAAGCAAACAAAGTATGAAGATTTTATAGTAATTAAGGAGTTTCAAGATATGTTTTTGGATAAGTTATCAACATTTCCTTCATATATAGAAATTGAGTTCGTGACTAATTTAGCACCTGAAATGAAGCCAGTGTCCAAGGCCCCGCACAGAATGGCGCCAGTTAAAGTGAAGGAGTTAGCAAAGTGAATGCAAGAAATGTTAGAAGAATAAGCGATTAGACCTAGGGTACCCCATAAGGTGCACCGATATTAAATGATAATAAGAAAGATGGAAGTATGTAATTATGCGTCAACTAGCAAGAGCTCAACAAGTTTACTATCAAGAGCAAGTATCTGTTACCTTGACCCAATGATTTGTTTGATCAAACGAAGGAAGCAAAGTACTTTTATAAGACTGATTTAAGACTTGGTATTTCACCAATTGAAGATTAAACCTATGGATATATCAAAGATAATTTTCAGAACCAAGTATTGTTCTCGTATTGTCATTTGGATTAACCAATATACCAGTGATATTGAAACTATGGACATAATCTTTAAGGAATGTCTGGATAAGTTGTAGTTGTGTTACTTAAAGTCAATGGAGGACCATGCGAAGTATTTAATGACAACGGAGGAGTCGGAGAAGAAAAAAAAGATGTATGTAAAGTTGCAAGGTGATAGTTTTGATGATGAAAAGCGTAAATAATTAGTGATGATGAGATTAGAGGAGATCCAATAGAAATTAAAGTCACCATGAATAAAGAAAGGCTAAAAGCACCAACAAAAATAAGAAGTTTTACCATGGACCGGCTACACTGAAAATTTGTACAAGGTTTCTTGAAAGTTGCAATACCTTTGATAAAGCTAATTAGGAAAAGCAATAAGTGAGTATGAAATGGAGAAGGGTAAACAAAAGTTTTATAGAGTTAAATAAAGGAATGGTTATAGTACCGGCTGTATCACTTTGAAGATATCAAGGAGATTTGGTAGGTTATAGTGATGCTTCTCATAAGGGAGTAGGATGTGTGTTGATGCGGCATAAAAAAAGTTATTGTATATGCACCCAGACAACCGAAATCTTATGAGCAGAAGTATCCTACTCATCATTAGGGCTAACAGTAATAATATTTGTTTTGAAAAATGGGGAGACATGATATGTATGGAGAAAGGTGTAAGAGCTACGGACCATAAGAGTTTGAAGTATTCATGAGAAAAACAAATGTAGTGGCAAATGATAAACAACAAAAAGGAGAGAACAAACATAGAGACTATACCAGAAAGATTAACTATAGGATTCTCGAAGTTGGAATTGGAAGCTAAAGTTCATAATCCAAAAGGAAGAAAGATGGATAGTGTGACCTTTCAGTTGAAATTGTGAAAGGAAAGATAAAATGTCAAGAGACGATAATGGATCACGATGTTAGTAGTTAGAAAAAGGAAATTTATGTGCCCAGGAAAACGATCACGGTATCTTCAGATTTTTTTTCCAGCACTTGGATGCTACAAGTAGAAGAATTAAGGAATAAGATTCCACATGGAATTCACAATATTAAGTATTTAATTAGTGAAGAGACACCAAGATATATGGAAATTTAAAGAAAATAGTGATAACCAAGTATAAAAAAAAAATTCAAGATAAATCAGGAGGTGTTGGACATGTCAAAGAGTTAAGACGAAGTATTGGAAAGCCTGTTGGATAAGGCAGACCCAGGAAGTGACTTTACAAGAGGTGAATCGTGAAGTGGGAGTTTAGCAAAACAACGAATAAGAATAAGTGACCCCTATAAAGAATTAGTTTCCTACGAGACCTAATTCAAGCAATATATTATATCTCGAGGATTAACCTAAGATCCAACCTGAGAAAATATCAGAGATTACGATTAAAGTGAGTTAAGAGCATTGCAAGCTTTGGTAATATTATGTGAAATGAGGAGTGTATCAGGGGGCTATAAGGAATTAAGGAACGTGGTGTATAAGGAGTACTTGGATAAGCAAACTGTATTTATTGATAATATCCTCAGCTACCCAAGGAATAAGAAAGTCTGCGTGGAATGCCCAAGAATTTTTCTCCAAAGATCAGCAGGAAAGCAACTATATGCTGAGTCTTCAAGAATGAAATTTTGACTAAGGTTAATAAAAGATTTTGAATTAATCCATTAACAACCACCCAAGCAAAACCGTATGGTAACTGATGTTTTAGGCCGACAGAAAGGATTGGATATAATTAAGACCACCAAGGAGTTAATAAACGAATTGGACAGAGTGAAATCTGAAGTTCAAATATTTAAAAATAACAGTGCATGAAAATATGAGATTACGTTTCAGCCTTAACTGATGAAAAAGAGTAAGAGATGTTCAAATGTTTAGAAATCAAGTTAAAAATGAGCACCGCCTATCATCCTTAAATGGAAAAGTCAAAGTACGAAAGTGATTCAGGAACTGTAAGATATATTGAGAGATCAAGTTTTTAAGAAAATATTGGAATGATTATTTATCATCGATGTCAGCTTTGGAATGCTACTTTACCAAGCTTCATGCGAACGCGAGTGAAGTTCCCATTTTTATCGAGATAAAGTGAGAGAAAAGAAGTTGTTAAATTCTAAAGTTAATTCTACACACCAAGAGCGTGGTGTTATTGGTTAAAGCAGCTAAAGTAGACAAGGAAAGAAGACGAAATTGTATTGAGAGAAAGTATGAGTATAGAAATAGGACCAGTAGTGTTAGTAAAAGTGTCGTCTTGAAAGAGATATGATAAGTTTGAGTAGAAGGGACAAGCTAAGTCCTAAAATTTGTGAACCCTTCGAGGTATTGATAAATATAGATAAAGTCATTCATAAATGATATGACCGTCACACCCGTGTGTACACCTAATGTATTTTACTTGGTAATATTAAAGTGATAAGTATTGGGTTTGAATTAAGTGATTGATCAGGAGCCAGTGGGGCTCTTGCCCAAGTTGTTCTGCATATAGTGATCAATCCAAATTCTTGATCGTCAAAGGCAAATCCTTGGAAATGAATGCATACATGTTGTGAGTACGTTTAAACCCTCGAGTAGAAGGGTCTACTTTGAAATTAGAATCAGATATGCTTGACAAATATCCTCACTTGTGTAACTAGACCAGATTCTGAGGATAAAATCTTTTTAAGGGGGGAGGATATAACGACTCGTGTAATCTTTTTGAATTATTTAATTATGCAATTATGGGAATTATTAAATAAATAAAATATGTGTGTTAGTTTTGACCGGTATGTGTTGTTTGATGATTATCCATATGAGATTTATAGTGTACCGGGTTGTCCGCGCGATTAATTATGGAGTTGTATTGGATTGTTTTCATTTTCAAAAGTGGATTTGGTGCAAATTTATTTGCATAAATATTGGGAATGTTTCTAAAATTGTTTTTATGATTTTATAATTATAATAATTATTTTTAGGATTTTATAAAATTGAGAAATCAATATTTTATTAATTACGTATCTTTAAATAATTTTCTGAATGCTTTTATTTGTAAAATCCATATTTAGTACTAGAATTCTTCAAAAATTATGAAACTCATATTTATTTAATTTTGGAATATTCCGAGAATTTTAAAATTATTTTGGAAATTTTCGGGATTAATTTCACGCGCTCGTTGTTTCGCTTCATTGATAAAAGCGGATATAAAGTGCATTTTAAAAATTATTTTAAAATTTCAAAATTCATGTTTTTATTAATTTCGGGATATTTGTAACATTTTAAGACTATTTTCGTAAATTTCTGAATTTATTTAAAATACAGCTCGATTCGTTAATTTCGAAATGGGGATACGAGTTGCATTTCAAAAATGTTTTAAAAATTATGAAAGTTTTATTTTATTAGTTTCGGGATTTTTTTAGAAAATTTTAAGACTATTCTCGTAAAATTCTGAATTCGTTTCATGGGCAATTTAATTCGTTATATTGTAAATCTCGAATTAAAAATTGGATTTTCAGAAAGGACAGGACACGTGTCTTATGTTTACAGCAAATACATAGCAGCTGTTTACACATCAATTACCAGATAACATCAATTGTTCTCATCCTTTTATCGAATCATCTCTTAATTCCCTGGAGTCTCTCTAATTTTCTCGATTATTCCCCCTCTTTTGTTCTTCTCGGTTCGCTTTTGTTTCCCTATTTCTTCAGTGATCTCGCCGTTGGTCCTTGTTGTTCCGACGACCTCTTATTCTGGTAAGTTGCCGCCGCTCCGGCCTGGTGACTGTCTTGGGCGATGTTGTGTACCTGTTTTGTTTACCAGTTAACTCCCGGATTCTTTCTTTTTCTGTTCTTGCCCTTCTATATGTATATGTACATGCGTATGTATATGTGTTGGGTGTGTAGCAGGAGTGTGTATTGATTATACTTCGTGCCCTGTTCCTTTTATCTCCGGCCGCCGCTGTGTGTTGCTGGCTTGGTGGCCGGCGCGTGTGTGCAAGTACTGTTGTTGTGTCTGTGTTGCAGCTGTTGTTAGTTTAATTCAGGTTTAATTATTTTGTACAGGAACAAATTTGATTAGTATTCGTGATGTAATCTTTGTGTGGGAAAAAAAAATTGTTTAATTATTTATCGGCGAAATTCGTGTGGAAACCCGAAATTATTCGGGCACCGACGAATTTTACCGCCTTCCGCGATGAATTTCGACGAGCGGACGGTGGACGATGATGATATATATCTGAGTCGTAATATTTTGAAAATAAAATACGAGTAATAGTTAATAATGGTGATTGAGTTGGAATTTGAAAATGTGTGGATTTTGATTGATATTGTTAGTTTGAAGCAGTGATTGGATAATTGTTACGATTGTCGTATTTGAGATTTGACGTCGATTGATGTTTCGACGGGTAGTCCGATAAACAAAGGAGACGCTGCCCGATTCCCGGGGAAATCGAACTACGGAAATACGGGAGCGTATCCGAGGATTATCGGGACGTCGAGCGAATATAAGTAAATACATATACGCATGTTTTATACATAACTTGATTGTATGTTGTGTTGTATGTTTTGACCAAAACACAGTAACCCTAATTTCGTAAAATGACAAGTATACGTATTTTTTGAAAATAAACACTAGATCGATTTCGAAAATATGAACCCTAATTGTTTTCTGTGTTATTCTAAAATGAATAATTACGAGTCGGGTTTGAATATCGTTGGGAAAGAATTAGTATCGAGGATATGTCAAGCATACCTAGACGTCTAATGTAGGGTATTTCGACCTTATAGGTTATAGTCAGGAACCTGAAAGTGGACGATGGACTAAAGATAACATAGTGATCAGTTGACGTGCTCAATAGAGTTTTAACAGAAAGACCTGAGTGTTGAAGTCGAATCCAATGGAAGCTAGTGGTTGGACGTTAGAACCTGAGCAGCAGAGTCGGCTCAGAGTTGATCAGTAATAGTTGTAAAGCCTTGTAAGGCAAGTATTTTTGAACTTTTCTTCAAGACATATTACCAATGTTTTCGGACTGTTTCATAACATGTTGCTATTACTAAACATAACTCTTGTTTTATAATGCAAGTGTTTTAAACTACTTACCCTTGAACCCTGACTCTTTCTTGATATTGAGCCGTAAGCCTTATTCTTTGTAAACCATCCTTTGTTGATCCTCAGATATCAAATCACACCAATATGATACTACTCCCTAAAGGTATAACTACCGAACACCAAACAGTGAAACAAAATTATTTGAAAACACAAAAACTTTTATACTGCAACCATTCTTTATAACATCAAAGAACTATACCTTGAAAAATCATTTCTGACCTAATGTCGGATGCTGGTACAAATTGAAAACCATTTCTTATACATACCTTGAAATCCACTTGAGATATTCATAAGCTTCCTTATACTTTTATTCAAGTGTTTAACTATCGTTGATTATGAACTTGTTTTATTGAATTATATCGTTTATCATATTGAACTGCTTTAGGATTGGATAGTTTTTATATATGTGGACCAGATTCGTGGTCAGACCATACCAATGGTCAAGTTAGGCCAATGTGTGCCTTGGATCCAGTAATTAGAGCAGTGTTGTGTGCTTGCTCGGGGTTAGTGCGTGACTGATCAGTAGCCTAACCTTGGTTTTAAAAAAAAAACTTAAAATGAATATCCAATTCTAATGATTAGTTAAAAAGGAACTTGATTCTTCTGAATCATTCTATTTGAACATTGCTTAACCTCAGCTATCACTATTATGACTTGCTGAGCTAGTTAGCTCACCCTTGCGATTCTTTTATATATTTTACAGTGAAAAGAATATGGATGATAGTGAAGTTACTCAGTCCAAAGTGCGGGTTAAGGTTCCAGTTGAGTTGAGTCGAGCTAGCAAAAGCTTCATACGGTATTGAGATAGTCAGATTGTAAGAATGATTTTATTATCAATTGTAAGTCAAATTAGTTGGGATTTGGTACGTTGTAATAAAGGTTAAGATTGTGGTTTATTTTTCGTACTTTAACCTGTTGCGATCCGTGGTTATGTAGAGCAGGGTCATTACAAATAATATTTCTTATTCAGATTTATATATTGTATATGTGTTGTGGACCCCAAACTTCTGACCCGGGTTTGGAGGGTGTCACAATTATGCCATCACTATCAGTTTTATTTCTGAACACCCACTTTGTACCAACAACAGATCTGTTCTTTGGTCTTGGCACTAGGGTCCAGACTTTATTTCTTTCAAATTCATTTAACTCTTCCTGCATTGCTTGCACCCAATCAGCATCTTGAAGAGCTTCTTCTACTTTCTTTGGTTCAGTCTGAGAGAGAAAAGAGTGATAAAGACATTCATTTGATGTAGTTGTTCTAGTTCTGACACCTGCATCAGGATTTCCAATAATTAAGTCAGGTGTATGTGCTTTAGTCCACTTCCTTGCAGATGGAAGATTTTCTCTAGAACTGGATGCTCCCCCATGATCCATGCTGTCTTCATCAACATTTTCTGATGCTCCCCCTGAAATTATGCTCTCTGAGTTGGATCCTTCAGAATATGAGTTTCTAGAAATATCAGCACTTGAGTTTCCAGAATTATCAGAACTTGGCCCATTAAAACTTGATGAATCAGAACTTGAAGAGCATGTTGTAGGTTCTGATGCTTCTTGAAATGTGGTTGTATCTTCAGTATGCTCCCCCTGCACAGGTGCATCTTCTTTTGGCGTAGTCACCACAATTTCAATAACATCAGAGTTTAATCCATCAGAGTTTGCAGTATCAGGATTTAGACTGTCAGGATTTACAGTATCAGAATGTAAAACTTCATTCTCAAATCTCATCTGATCATGATCATTGAAATCTTCAAGTCCTGTAATCTTCTTATCATCAAAAGAGACATTAATAGATTCCATGACAACCCTTGTTCTTAAATTGTAGACTCTGAAGGCTTTTATGGAAAGTGGATATCCAACAAAAATTCCTTCATCAGCTTTTAGATCAAATTTGGATACTTATTCAGGATGAGTCTTAAGAACAAAACACTTGCATCCAAATACATGAAAATACCTCAGATTTGGCTTCTTTTTCTTCACCATCTCATATGGTGTTTTGCCATGCTTGTTAATGAGTGTTGCATTCTGAGTAAAACAAGCAGTCTGCACAGCTTCAGCCCAAAAGTAGGTTGGCAACTTTGCTTCATCAAGCATAGTTCGTGCAACTTCAATAAGAGTTCTATTCTTTCTCTCAACAACTCCATTTTGCTGTGGAGTTCCAGGAGCAGAAAATTCCTGCTTTATTCCATGGTCTTTGCAGAACTCTTCCATGATCAAATTCTTGAACTCAGTGCCATTATCACTTCTTATGATCTTCACAGAATCTTTGACCAATTTATCCAGTTGCTTGATATGATCAATCAAAATAGATGCAGTTTCACTTTTGTGTGCAAGAAATACACCCATGTGTATCTGGTGAACTCATCCACTATGACCATAGCATATTTCTTCTTTGCAATAGACATGACATTCATTGGACCAAATAGATCAACATATAGTATGTGGTAAGGCTCAAGAATTGAAGATTCAGTCTTGCTCTTGAATGAAGATTTTCTTTGTTTTGCCTTTTGATAGGAATCACAAAGGCCATCAGGAGCAAATACTGATTTAGGCAAACCTCTCACAAGATCTTTCTTGACTAGTTCATTTATATTGTTGAAATTTAAATGAGAGAGTTTCTTGTGCCAATACCAGCTTTCTTTAATTGATGCTCTACTTATCAGACAGATTGCAGAACCATCAGTACTTGTTGAAAGCTTGGCTTCATAAATGTTACCATGCTTGTATCCTTTCAGAACAACTTTGCTTGTAGATTTGCTTACAACTTCACAGTGTTCTTCAAAGAAATCCGAATGATAACCTCTGTCACATATTTGACTAACACTGAGCAGATTGTGTTTAAGTCTTGAGACCAGAGCTATTTTTTCAATGATGACATTCCCCAGATTGATATTGCCATATCCCAAAGTTTTTCCCATGTTGCCATCTCCATAAGAAACACTTGGGCCAGTTTTCTCCACAAAGTCTGATAGCAGGGCTTTATTTCCAGTCATATGTCCTGAACATCCACTGTCAAGAACTAGGATGTTTTTCCTGTTGCCCTGCAATCACAAAGACCACTAATGATTAGTTTTAAGGACCCAGACTTGCTTGGATCCTTTGGCCTTATTAAGTTTGTTAACATTTGCAGTGGATTTAGCATCAGAATTTATGTTAACAAATTTCTTATCAGCATTTACAGTATCAGACTTTGCATCAGAACTTACACTAGAAGGAATAATGCTAACTTTATTTAAAAAAGGTTTTAATTGATAATAATCATAGTACAGACTATGATATTCCTTACAAGTATAAATGGAATGCCATAAACTACCATAATGAAACAAGGATTTTGTGGCCTATATCTAACAGACTGACTCTTAACTCCTGACTTTGAAGGTAAGTAGTTTATAATCTTATTTTTCCTGCAAAAAGAAGCCAGATGATTAGAATTTCCACAGTTATGACATATTTTTCTAGGAGCATTAGGAACAGGCTTATAATCATTACTTCTATTCACACCTTCCTTTCCATTCCTATTTTTCCTAGGTGGCTTTACCTTGTTTATATTCTTAACATCTTTCAGCTTATGCTTAAGCTGCTTCTTTGTCATTAAGCCTATGTTTATTTCAGTTGGCTTACCCTATTTTATTTTTTCAGAAGTTAATTTCTCTTTAACTTCTGATTTATCAATATCAGACTTTACAACTACAAACTTAATAGGATTTACCTTTGGCTTTTGTTTAAAAACTATAGGCTCAATCTCTACAGTTCCCTTATCATTCTTATCATCTCCATAACCTAAGCCTTCTTTCCAGTTTCCACTACTAAGAATATCCTGAGTTGCTTTACCAGAGTTAGTCCAAGTCCTGATAATCTCTCTTTCCTTTTCTAACTCAGTTTTTAGAGATTCATTTATTTTAAGTAATTCATCCAACATAAAAGGCATCATCTCTATCTTTCTGAGTTTGATGGAACATGACTAACTCTTTTTCTAAATAATCATTCCTCTTTTTATAAGCAAGATTTTCAGAAGTTAATCTTTCACATGTTAAAGTTTGATCTCTATAACTAATGAACATGGTTTTAAGATATCTTCTCAACTCAGTAATATCATCAGTATGAAAGGCATAAGTAGTTTGAGGTACCTTTAACTCAGCAGCATCAGAACTGCTATCAGCATTTGCCATCAAGGCATAGTTCACTTCACTTTCAGAATCTGAAGTGTCTGTCCAGATTTTCTTCTTTGTGACAAGAGCCTTGCCTTTGTCACTCTTCACTTTTCTTGCAATCAGGAGATATGTGGCCTTTCTCACCACAGTTGTAGCACTTGACATTTGAGTAATCTCCTCTGTCAGACTTTCCTCCTTTGCCTTCAGATTTTCTGAAACCCTTCCTATCAGAACTTGTACCTTTCCTGGAAAATTTCTTTCCCTTTCTAAATTTCCTGTATGCAATCCTTGTGATTCCTTTCACCATAAGAGCATACAGCTTCATCATCTCTTCATCAGGATCCATCTCAGGTAAGCTTTCAGTTTCTGAGTCATCATCAGTATCAGAACTTGATGATTCAGTATCAGACTTTGTGATGAGAGCTTTTCCCTTGCCTTTCCTTGAGGCAGTTGCTTTGGGGGATATCTCCTCAGCCTTAAGAGAAATTGTCCTTGACTTTCTTCCATTCCTCTTGCATCTTTGTTCCATCTCAAGTTCATGAGTCTTGAGCATTCCATAAATTTCTTCAAGAGTTGTTTCTTCAAGATTATAGTTGTCTCTTATAGTGGTGGCCTTCAAATCCCAACATTTAGGAAGAGCTAACAGGAATTTAAGATTTGAATCCTCAAGATCATATTCCTTGTCAACTAGTGACAAATCATTCAAGAGTTTGACAAATCTGTCATATAAACCAGTTAATGACTCATCAGGCTTTGAGTCAAAGTGCTCATACTCTTGAGTGAGTATAGTCTTCCTGTTCTTCTTAATTGAATCAGTTCCCTAGCATCTTGTCTCCAAGGCATCCCATATCTCCTTTGCAGTCTTGTAGTTAATTACCCTATTTGACATTACATTATCAATGGCACTATGCAGCAAGTGTCGTACCTTAGCATCCTTAGCATCCTTAGCAATTGATGAGATATCTTCACCAGTGTAATCACTCTTCTCCTTTGGTACAGACTTTGTTGGTTCACCTGCAACTACAACAGAGAGTTTGGTTGGCTTGTGTGGTCCTTCATTGATTCTGTCAAGGTATTCTGGATCAGTAGCTTCCAGAAACATAGACATCCTCACTTTCCATATGGGATATTCAGATGGTTTCAGTATGGGAACTCTAATAGTCTCATATCGACTATGGATTTGAGTCTTTGGAGGTTCTTCAGTTTTGGTGGGCTTGGTTGGAGTTTGTTCTTCTTCAGACATGATTTTTTTGGATCTTAAACTGTTTGTGTGTTAACAGATCTGCTCTTATACCACTTGTTAGGTCACACACACTGTAGAAGGGGGTTGAATACAGTGTTTATCACAATCAAATCGAATTAAAGAACTCAAGTAACAGAAAACAGATTTTATTCAACAAAATAAACTCTGTTACAATATGGAACTGTCCTCTCTCAGTGATGAACAAATTATCACGAGAGCTGCTAGGGTTACAATAAATAATAACTTCGATTATGATAACACATATAGTGTAAACCCTATGTCTGTGTTTATATACTACACAGTTACAAGATAATCTCTAATTGATATTGAATATGATTATGTATCCTAAAATATATCAATTAGATATCTTCTTTTCCAAGTCTTCTATCTTCCATGGAAATCTTCTCCATGCATATCTCTTCTTTATTTAGTCTTGATCTTCTTTCCTTTCAATCAGCCTTTCCTTAACTGTTCGTCCTTCCATATTTAAGTTCTGTTATCCATCTTCTGATAATTATCTCCTGATAATTTAACAACTGATATCCTTAAGTTCTGACTTCCAGTAAGTGCTGATTTCAGTAAGTATTGATATTTCCTGTTTGTTAAGATCTGAAAACTAAACATGAAATACATTAGACATGACATCTCAAATATATCTAACAGCCAAGATTTAATCGATGTGGCTTTCTAAAGCTTTCATCAGTACCTCTATCTTAGAACAGTAGCCCTAACAAAAGGTTGTTTTCAAGAATAATTTGCCGCCGAATTTATTACTCTTTTCACTCATCGTCTTCTCACTTGACTTATATGCTCCCTTACTCTTTTACCCTCTCTTTATTTATCCCCTTTTATTTTTAATTGTTAATTATTTACCGCACCAAGAACAAATATTGTGTAAATCTTGTTGCTTTTTATGTACTAGCTGTTAATTTCTATTTAATTAATGCCTTTATGCTCAAAGTTTTAATATTTATGTAAAAAGATTTGGTGGGTTGTTGTAAATTAAGGGTTTTGGTTGTTTAGCTTATATAATCTTGATTTTTTTATTTTGTTATTAGTATGGGGGTTTAAAGATTTTTGGTGAATGTGTTGAAGTGGGTTTTAAGTGAAGTTGTTATCTGAATTAGGTTCAAGGCCAATGGTTAGTGGTAAAGAAGGAACATTTAGTGAGGAATTAGAGAAGGAGTTGGGGTTTATTCTTAATGAATCGAGGCATATTGTTTTTGATCCTCTGTTATCTAAAATTCCTAATGTCCGCGTTTGAGCAATACTTGTAAGTTTTCTGTTATTACAAGTACGTTTCTTTATGTGTATATGTACAATCTTGCACTTGTGATTTCGATCTTGAGAATCTATATCTGAATTAGGTTCAAGGCCAATGGTTAGTGGTAAAGAAGGAACATTTTGTGAGGAATTAGAGAAGGAGTTGGGGTTTATGCTTAATGAATCGAGGCATATTTATTTTGAACATCTGTTATATAAAATTCCTAACGTCCACATTTGAGTAACATTTATAAGTTTTCTGTTTTTACAAGTACGTTTCTTCATGTGTATATGTACAATCTTGCACTTGTGATTTCGATCTTGAGAATCTATATCTAGGACATTGTAATTCTCTCTTTCAAAATAATTAACTACCCAAAGTAGTGCCTTCTATTTCAATTGATAAGAGTATCCCATTTTGGATATTTTGTAAACTTTATAGATCTCATGTAGCTTTCGTCTCTTGAAGCTCAGAAACTGTTAATAAATCAATTTGAATAAGTTTAAATTGGACTTTGCTCACTATTATACCTTTTTGACCTAACATAAGCTAACAACAAATATATGTTTCTAGTTTTGGAACTCGAAACAATAGCTCACTATTATCCATTAATTTTTTTCTTGTTTCCAGGAATTGTCTTAAGTCTCCATCATAGAAAGAGAAAACATGCACTTTCACCTCAGCAATGGAGAGAAGGTTGTTTACATCAGATGGGAAACTTCGTGATGGCGGAGTCCAATTTTTGAAGAAAATACGGAGTGGGGTAATATCCTCTTCGTACAAACCTCATGAATCATAATGTTAAAAGTTTCTATCTATATTTTGCTTTATCTTAGAATTTCTTAAATGAATCTCATTTCAGGGTGTTCACCCGAATTTAAGGGCAGAAGTTTGGCCATTTCATCTAGGAGTGTAAGCATCTTTAACTTAAGCACACTTTGCAAAGATGATTAGCTGACCTTGAATTATCATATACAAGTATGCATTTAGTTCTACCCATAATTGTTGTTCTTATAAATGGAACAAATAAGATTCTCCTACCCGAGACTGCTGATTCACCTTCTAATTCCTTAAAAAAGATGTTTGTGAATGTTTCTCTTTGAGTTTTGGGGTCAGGCTTGACCTTTAAGTTATCCATCATCCAGAACACTCGTCGGATTCTAGGAAGACTGTACGATTTTATCGAACATAGTCAGTCCCATAAATGTATTCAAATTCTTCATCACTCTCTTTAGTCAGCTTCCAGGCATGATTATATACTGATCACTAGTATATATCGTTGTCCAATGCTAATTTCAGGTTCTATAATTATTAGAATATAACTATATATATTCTTAACTAAACATTTAATGATATGTATACTTTGTAAGTCCATCTACAATGCTTTTACTGTCTACAATATATAGACATCATTCCGAGGCAACTCATTTTCTTCTTCTGTTTTTATAGTTGCTCTTGTATAGTTAGAAGGCTGAAACCGTGATGTTTATTTGAACTCCTAATATTGGAACCAGTTCAATGCTATAGGTTTTTGTATGTCTTTATTGGTTGGATCCATAAATAATTTTTTAGGGAAAATACCTAAGATCTTTAAACCAACAAAGATTAGGAGGCACCTGAGAAGAAGTTGATGACTTATTACCATTGTTATTATTCTCTGCTTGCATGCAGTAGTGGTAGTTTATATCTATTTTAAATCGTCTGTTTAAAATCTTTTAATCTTGTTAAAATCTTGCTATTGTTTGTCTGTTTTCTCATAATGGTATATCAAAAGTACATCATGGATCATCAAACATGTCTACTTCTAGCTTATTAAATGAGCAGCAACAACAGTTTTCATGTCTGTCTGTTCATGTATTATGTTCAAACTGCAACAAAAATAAAAACTGCTTTGATTATGTTAATATAAGTTTACTACGTCCAGAATTTTGAATGTGGTAGCTAATGATGTTTACACTATTCTTGGTTTTGTGACTGTAAAACCCTGAGAGTGAGTTATCTTTTTTAAATTTTATTACGGGACTATCAGGAGGCAATAGGCCACTCTCTTCCTTACTTGACAAAAGAAAAATGTATAGAAACTATGAGCCTGTCAAGACCAGCTGGCAAGACATGGGAGGACCCTAGATGTATCTCCAGAGTGAGGGCTTAGTCATACTATTAAAAAATAAAATTATAGAGGAAAAAAGAGAAACAACTTTCAGCAAATTGAATTGGACCAAATTTAATTAGTGAAAAAACTAGACTTTGACCAAGTTTTTATTGGCAGCCGAGCAAATTACTGATTCCTGAAAATCAGTAAATAATAATTAAATTGTCTCGCGTTTTAATCAATTACTGGTTTGTGCATTTGAGATAAGTTTCTCTCTTATCTTACAAAAGGGTGTTTAATGTACAAAATTCTTGTAGCCATTTCAACAAAAATCAGCTTACAGGATCACTGTTTTTGTTACTTTGTTAATTATTACAATTGAGGATCACTGTTTTTGTTACTTTGTTAATTATTACACTAATGCTTCTTGCGTAACAATGCAGGCTGTTTGATAGAAACTGGTTAGGTGGCAGCATTCCTGATTCAATTGCAGAAATTCAGACACTGGAAGTTCTGTGAGTTATTTTCGCCACACAAAATCACCTAATTTTGTTAAAGATACACTTCCACTTTTCTCTAGACACAATCCTTAATTCCTGATCATGACACATAATTTCATCTGAAACAGTCAGCTTGATAGGAATGGATTTGAAGGCAAAGTCCTAGCAAACCTCCACAATCTTGTGAATGTGGTTGAACTATAAGTAATTTTTTCAAGAAATTTAGAGGTAAATTTTCTTCGTAGTTCATGTTCGAATCAATTGTGTTATCTCGCTCTCTGACAAGTTAATTTTGACTTAGGCCAGCATGGAAAGTGGAAGACGTGAAAAAATCTCACATTGCATCAGATGTAAGATGCTACATCATTCGAATAAAACTCCCTGTGATGTGAAATATCCTTTTAATATAATTAAATAGGATCTTTCACATCACCAGGGTCTATAAGTTTTATCCGAATGAAGTAGCATTTTACATCTGATGTATTATTAGATTTTTTCCCTAATGCTCTTAGAAGATCAACCAAGGCATTTCGACAAAAGGAGGTGCTGCTCTGACAACCGTTATGGGCTCTAGAAAACTCTGCAAACTGATGGTGTTGACGCTGCGAATGAGTTGGTTCACGACGCCAAGGAACACCACCCATCTTACCTGATTGGATGAGTCTGAGTAGAAGTTGTCATGGTTACCCTTTAAATTTTATGAACTAGTACGTTGTTAAGTTGGAAATGGTACTTAAATTTGGCCAGGGTACTTAGCTATATATTATCGGTATTAGATGGTATCAAGTTATTTTGCTTGCCTTGGATTGTTGGTAGTAGTTTATTTGGATTGCCTTGGATATATTGTTGACAGTAGTTATATTTTGGCTGCTTATGTATTAGATTGTCATTGTGGATTTTGGATTGTAATGATTGTTGGTTATGTAATGGGAAGTGGTATTTTCAAACACTATATTATCTTTTTTTTAAATAAAGTGTTAGCATAGCCTTTTAATGTATAGCCACTGTGATGTAAATGGTCACAATTTGATGTTAGTAATACTTTAAAAGTGTAGGTAAAGCCAACAAAAACTGTTAGTAAAGCTAAATAATGTATATTAAAAACATGTTACCATATATAAAAAGTGTTACCAATGAAAACAGAGTTTTTAAAAAAAGGCGTTTTGGTAACAACAATTTGATGTAACAAAAAAAAATACTGGTGTGACTATAAGTCTATGGTTACAGTACTCAAAATATTACTATAAATGTGAAAGTGTAGGCGTATACCATCTATGGGCACAGTTTTATCAGTGTAACCTAAAAATTGAAAAGTGTAACCATAGACCCCTAAGGTAGCGGCCATATTGGTTACAAACTGTTTTTTCACAAAAGTGTAACCATAGCCCTTTTTTAACTTACGGTCACACTTTTTGGCCTTTAACAACACTTTTTTTTACTGTTACAATAGGCCACTTATGGTGTAGTGGTGGAAGCCGACATTCATCACAAATCATTAAAGGATCACAACTGATCTTTCAAATGGAAAGCGATAATCTTTTCATTATAGGGAATCAATTATATGATCAACAGAATCAAAATCAAGGTTCACAAGCTGTAAGTTTCACAATATCACAATCAACTCTTTTTCAAAGCAATATAAACCTTTTTCATTTTCAAAGAATCAATTACTGAGTACGAAATTTCAATTCCTTTTTAAATAATTTTGGAACCCTTGATTGGACTACTTTATCTCTCATTTCATAATAATAATACGGGTGATCAGCCCGTACCGACCTCCATCTGGTCTTTAAGGTACCAATGACATAATTTCAGCCATAAACTGGACTAGCCCCGCTAGCCTCTTACTATGACTGGACTAGTCCCACTAGCCTCTTACGTCCCAATCCAATCCATTAGGAATTCGTTTGGAAAACCTTGAGTTGGAAAAAGATAGGTTTACTAAATTCATTTTATCATTACCAAGAATATGAAATCATTCCGACTCTTTCAAGTCGAAACTCATTCTTAAGTTCAATTTCAAGAATTCAAAGTTAAGGAAATGAATCAAGGATAAGCAAAGTTCAATTATAGGGATCTTGATCAATTGTAATAAGGGACTCAAGTTAGGGAAATCAAAATCGTTTCAAGGATCAATAGAGTATAAGGTAAACAAAGAACGAAGCATCATTACAAGGGGTTCGTAAAGGTACTTATAGGGTTTATAATAGTTCATGGTATAACAAATAATCAGAATAGGAAAAAGGGGTTACCAAAGGGTTGGATCAATAAGCTTATCAATAACAAATTCATAAGATCGATGACAGGGTATTTCAAAATCAGTAACAGGGGTATATTTCTTTAACAGTTCAATACTCTACATGGCATGAACAATATCCTCTCTATAACCATTTACACAAGTAATTAGAGTTACTTGCCTGAATTCGCTTTCCTGTTTCACGAAGGTTGAACTACCACCACCTAGTATACCTTTCCCTTTCCTAGCTTGAATGCCCTCACGCTCCGAATCTACAATCCTAAACCAAAACCTTAATTAGTTTCTCAACTTGCGTTCCCGGAACGTTCACTCAATACGATAACTCGATTATACTCTTGACTCGAACTATACGAGTATAGTTTATACACACATGCACATAGCACATAACACATTCGTTTCTCATAGACTTTATATCTTTGTATACTCAATAACCAACTTATACTCGCTTTAATCTCGACTATTCTTCAAATCAAACTAGTATAACTCATACGAGTACACGATTCATTCACAACTAAATCTTTACGACCATAACTATTACTTATAGCTTTTAAAATCAATCAACTTAGTTCCCTTTTCTTTTATTCCTTAATTCGAACCACATACCACAATTAAACAAACAAATCCATAGATATTCACATATATACATCCAATCACTCTTTTGATTATCAAAAACTAAGTTTTGACTTTAAATTCATATTGCCTATTCGGCCTTATTGCAAATACCAACCACAAAATCAATCAAATACTCACTTAGTTCACATAAACACATAACTCATTCAAAAACCTTTAAAAAATCATTTTCCTTTCTTTTAATCATCAAAATTCGAACCATAACCATATATATATAATCAAATTTTTCAAAAATTACACCATGCAACTTTAGTTCTAGCATTATTCAACATTTAAACTAACACCCTTTTCTTTATTAACAAAATTCAAACCAAATCATACATATATGCTTACATGCAATTCAAGTTCATCTCTTAATTAAATCAAACACTCATTTTATTCATAATTTTCAAATTACACATCAAAACATCACTTAGTGAGTCAAACCCTAATAAAATTTTCCAATTAAATCATGTATGCATTCACTTAGCATCAAACCAATCTATTTTAGACCCATTTTTCATTCGGCTATAATCATAAATCACAACTCAAGAACCAAACAATGACATGCATCACTAATTCCTCTTTTAAACCAGCATGCAAATCTCATTTCTTACTAATTAAACTTAGTTTACACCAAGATCAAGTCACAAAATCCAATTCCTTTTTTATTAGTACAAAAGCCGAACCAAAACCTCAACATGCAACCCTTAAATTTTGATTTCTCAAGCATCCAATCAACTACACAAATCCAAATACTTTTAAAACAATCATAAAAATCCTTTTATCAATCAACACACTTAAATTTCAAAAGAAATACAAAACCCTATTTGAACTTTTCAAGAAACCAAGACATGCAAAGGCTACATACAAGTTTTAAAGTGCATAAAGCTCAAAAATCACATTATTTCAACTAGCACATCATTTTCTTAAAATCCCACCAGCTCTCCTTGGATCATGGCCGGTGGTGGTCGAACTTAAGAGTGCCCATAACGGGTCTCCTCTTGAGTTTTAAACCATAAAATCACTTTAAACTTCTCTTATGATCATATATCAAGAAATCACATTTCCTTGAACACAACCATGGAGATGGAACTATGAAACTTACATAAACACTTACATGCAAGTGGTGTTTGAGTAGTATATCAAAAATGAAGACTAAGGATGATAAAATCTTTGAATTTGGATGAGTTTTTGTTGTTGCATGCAAGAGAAAGAAGGGAGATTGAGAGAGAGCCGAGAGAAGAGAAGAGTGATCGAGAGAGAGAGAGAGAGAAGTGCCATGGGAAGAGAAGAAAAGAAAGGGGGGAAAGAAATGAGTTATATATAATAGGGGGCAGGGGTAGTTTAGTAAATTACTAATCCCCTTTTGATTTGATTTCCTTTCTCTTTTTACTCCAATGAAATAAAAATTGAATATTAAATATATCTCTCTCAAAATGTTGAAAATTATTGCGAATGATAATTTTAAGACGTAAATCTCGAAATTAGCTTTCCAACTATTACACATAATAAACTTTTGAGCGTACGGTTGATTTTATATGATTTTTACAAGTTCACGCTAAAAGTAGCATTTTAACACATAAAAATCATTTTAAAACGCAACAGTCATAAAATAAATCCGTCTATCATTTTTAGAAAGTCTCTAGGACTATTTCGAAGATAACAAAAAAAAATTCCATGCATTTACCTTACTCAGATAATTTTATAAAAATGTGTAAAGGTTAAATAAACCTTATTTAAATCAAATAATTCCCTTAAATCCGTAAAAATATTAACAGATCACGTAATCACGCATACAGACAAGCAAGCACATATACTCACACATCACAACTCATGTCTGGTCATAAAATTTTTCCCTTTTTATTATTATTATTCCTCTTTATGCGTACCGGGTCACGTTCTACCTGACGGCCTGACGCTCAGCATTTCAATTACGGTTCACAATTACCTTTACCAACCAACACATCACTAGAACGTAATACTTTACTCAAACATTTCATTTCACATAATAACACATATTTCACATTTTAAATACTTTAATCCCTTTTTAGGATGGGTTCCGTTCTACCTGACGGCCCGACAACACAGCTTAACTCCTAAGCTGACTCTTTAAATTTGAACGCTTCTATTTACGCTCCCAGATACTAATATACAATAAAGATAATTAATCATCACTTAATCACATAATTTATAATCACGGCACATAAATCACACTTTATTCACTTAATTACGTCGCAAAATTCTCAGTCGCCACAGAACTCATACCAGCACTGCCTGTGCTTCCTCTGGTTGCTGTTGCTGCCTTGAAGGACCAGCCTCACCAACTCAGCTCTCCAAGCTGCCCTGCTCACCTGAGTCGTCCCACCAGCATATGCCTGAGGTGCTGGACGTCCACCTGGCAGATGGTCATAAGAATAACCAAGCCCCTTAGGATCGGGCTTACCACCATACCACTCCTGCATACTCAACAACGTCAAACTATCAATCGGGGAACTAGGAAGGTGCAGCTGCTCGTGTGCGGGCCAATAAATTCCAACCGCCACACACAGCTTCGTCACAATGGACGCATAGGGTATAGAACCCGTAGTACTCCCTCGCAAGAACCTCAGAATACCCTGATGAATTACCATCCCGAGATCCACATAGTCTCCCTGAAGAATCCCCCACAACAACCGTGCACGCTTAATAGTGACATCATGCACGTGAGAAGATGGCATGATATTGGCACAAATAAAGGAATTTCATGCACGTGCAAACCTATTCATGCATGAGGCAGGGAAAGTGGCATACTAGTTCGTGCCCTTCTTGAACTTCCAGTGAGTCTCAGGCACACACAATGTAGCAACGATTAAATCCAAATTAAAGTCATCCCCCATCTTCTCATTCCAGTTATCCTGATCTGGCCTCCTCTCGGGCTGCTCAATCACCCTCCGAATCGCCTCAACACTATACTCCACAGTCAACCCCCTCACCACAGTAAACCCATTCTTCTCCGCCTTCACATTCGCGTAAAAATTGTGAACCACACGCATGGGCACAGTAGCGGGTGTCTCGAAAAAAGCAACCCAACCCATCTCCAGAATCATCTCCAACAACTTACCATCCCTCCCTGATTGCAGAAAATCATCTCAAACTATATGTGACTCACACAAAAGATATACCTTCAACTACTACCCCCAAACTTAAAATATTTACTGTCCTTAGTGAAGGTAATAGTAAGGAATTTAGGCATACCTATTGCAAATCAGAATCCTCACCCTCAACGGGTGGAGTGTTAGGTGTATCAGGAGGTGGAAACACAGAATCCTCACTACTGGCCACTGGATGTCAACACCGGTGGCTCTAAAAGCTGTCCTAAGTGCCTGGGTGAGATCATGTGTAAACCGACTATGGATGTTGTGAATCGCATCCATCCTCCGCGCTAAATGCATATACTGCGTCGAACTCAACCCAGCTCCAACATCTGCTCCAGCCTCCTGCTGCTGCTGCTGTGATGAACCGACCTCCTCTCCTAACTGAGCTCTCTAAGCTGCCTTACTCACTTGCTGCGTACCACCCGCATACATCTGATCCATGGGTACACCTCCTGGCAGATGAGCAAACGAATAACCAAGCCCCTTAAGATCGGGCTTTCCTCCTCCCCACTCTTGCATGCTCAACAGCGTACATCTGTCGATAGGAGTACTGGGAAGCTGCAACTGCTCATGTGCGGGCCAATGAACACCAACTGCCATGCACAGCTTCGTCACTACGGACGCATACAGAATAGCACCTATAGTACCTCCTCTCAAGAATCTCAAAATCCCCTGATAAGCACCATCTCCAAATCAATGTAATCGCTCTAAAGAATACCCCATAGCAGAAGAGCACGCTCCACAGTAATCTCATGCACATGCGAAGATGGCATGATGTTAGCATAAATAAACGAGTTCCAAGCCCGTGCAAACCTGTTCATGCACGACGCAGGGAACGTGGAGTAATCAATAGTGCCCCTATTGAACTTCCAGTGAGTATTAGGCACACACAGAGTCGCAATGATCAGATCCAAGTTGAAGTCCTCAGGAGTCTTATCGTTCCAAGTGTCCTGGACAGGCTTCCTCGTGGGCTACTCAATCATCCTCTTAATGGCATCATCACTGTACTCTACAGTCATCCCCCTAACCACCGTGAAGCCATTCTTTTCTGCCTTTGTATTAGCATAGAACTCCCACACAACACTCATGGGCACAGCAGCGGAAGCCTCACAAAAAGGAACCCAGCCCATCTCAAGAATCATCTCCAACAGCTTACCATCTGTAAGAACCCAAATTTTTGACATCAGTAAAAGACCTTTAGGAATAGTAACCTTGCGGTTTATTAAAAACTTTTGCGACCACACTGTAATAACTTGAACTTTTGAAACCTCGTAAAACACTAAATGAATAGTAACCCTGATAGACGAGGAAAAACTTTTTATCCCACACTATGTTGTGCATGAGAAAATAAGATTCAAAGTTAATATTATGATTATACGTACCAAATAAGTGTATGTAAACGCTATTAGTTTTCGAAGAAAACGAACTTTGAAAAATGACCATATTTACGAATCATCGAGGATTACGGGAATCACAATATAATTACGAATATAAAACCCTACGGATTTATATCCAAGTATGATAATTCAAAACATAAGGAACAAATACGAAAGGATTTACGTTGCGAACCATTTACGAGAAAGTATTACGAAAACATTTAAGCGACCGAGCGAACGTGTAAACGATTAAATAAACGTAAAGCACTAACTAACCATGGTAGGAAAGTAACCATGGTTAATTTATCAAATAGTGAGCTAAGGTGTAGGATGATCAACCAAGGCTACCAAATAGTGAGCTAGAAAGCTAAACAAGTGGCTTATCTTGTAATCTACCAAAGGCTAGCTAGTTTTGTCTAAGATTTGCCAACAAGAATAAATCCTAGGATATATACTGGAGAATAAAGATCAATTACAAGCTACCACTTGCATTATTTCCAAGAAGCCACCAAGAAGCAACCAAGAAGCAAACACAAATTTCTCTCCCTCTCTTCCAAGAAGCTTCATTCGACCCTTTTCTTTAAAACAAGGAAACCAATTTCAAATCTTCAAGCTCTATCCATGGATAAATCCTCCCATTAATTCTTAAGCTTCCTACCAACCAAACTAAGTTAAGATAAATCTTTGAGCTCTTTTTATCAAGGTTTGATGGGTGAAATAAAATCAACAAAGATGAGAATGAATAGTGTAAATAGTAACTCTTCTTTGGTTTCTTAACTTTAATAGTTGTTTTAGATTCCAAAAACTATACTAAGCACTCCCAATACTTCACCATCATCAAGAACACATCTTGAGCTCTCAAGAAAGGTAAAAATCTTTTACCCAACTTTATTTAAGATTTAAGTTCAAGATCCTTTTATTATGTAGTTGTAAACATAGTTTTGGTGGGAGTATTGTTGTAGTCTTGATGTTTAGCTAAGTAGATTTAAGGTTGATTGTTGTTGCCTCAAGAATATAATGTTATTGAGAGGAGTTAGTGGGTTGATGATGATATGTTGATTGTTGGTGGTAGTATAATGATTTAAGGCGTAAACGAAACTCCGATCGTAATCATAATCTCGTTAAAACGAACAAAACATAACTTTAAGTTTCTGCAGAAAGTCCCGAAAATTTAAACTGTAATTTCTTGAAAACTAACCCTGATTATGATAGAAAATGTTATAAGGATCGTTTAGGCGCTTGAATTGCTTGATTCCGATTTACGGATCCAAAGTTATGTTTTACTAAAAATGATTTATGCGATAAAAACTGCTACAAATTAAGAACTTTGAAAATATAAAGGATCGACTTAAGAATGCTCATAAATCATGAAATTTTAACAGAGAGTAGTATATTGAGTTTTCTAACTTCCATAAAATTTTTTAAGTAATAATGTTAATTTTTCAATTTTATAAAAATGTCAGAGCCGAGGTCGCGCGGAGTACGAATGTCAAAAATAATCCCCTATTAGGAAACTGCCACTTCGGGATTTTCACCCCTGTTACCAGAAAATCAATTTCAAATGATGTGTTGTAAATTTTGTCTAGATCGTGCATGCGAAAACGGTGTGTCAATTGAGTTAACGGTTTGAGAGATATCAACGTTTTAGTGAAAGCGGTTTGAATAGTAAAACTCCGTAGTTGACCGAACTTTTGAAATGCTTTTCACCTAATTAAATTCATTTTATCAAAATGAAACTTTTAGGATAAATATTACAAGAACTCAAGAAGCTCCTCGAGATGGTTTCGTATTAAAATATTAATTTTATGATTTATTAAAAATGATGGAGTGTGAGTCGCGTAATAGTAATATTCGGTAAAGTCAAATCTAGAAAACCACTTTGACCGTCCATTTCGACCAAGGAGTGATACTTATTTCGAGTCGGTCAAATGATGAAATTTATGAAGTATTGAACTTAATAGAAATATAAGTTGGTGATGAGAGTAGGAATACTGATTAAGATTATGACGTTTGTTGATTAGAAAACCCGGAACGAGAGGAAGTCGGGAAACGTGTCTTGGACTCCAGGCAAGTTTTCAAACCCTACCTTTTAAGAACTGTTATGTTGTAAATATTTTACAAAACTGTGATATATGCATGAGATTGCTTTAAACTGATTTGAGCACAAGTCCCCTATCGTGCTACCTCTTGACTTTCTCCTTATACATTTTGTTATTCTCATACGCTTGAAGTCGAAACTCGTTGAGTTCATTCAATTGAAGCATCCTCTTCTTATCAGCTGCATCCAAATCAAGGTTTAACTTCTTCAAAGCCCAATATGCTTTATGCTCAAGCTCCACAAATAAATGACAATCCTAACCATAAACTAACTGAAATGGCGACATGCCGAACGGAGTCTTGTATGTTGTTCTATACGCCCACACAGCTTCAAAGACCAATCCTTCCTTGATGGATACACAACTTTCTCTAAAATATGCTTTATCTCTCTGTTAGACACCTCAGCTTGACCATTAGTTTGAGGATGGTAGGCTGTAGCAATGCGATGATTCACATTATACCTTTACATCATGGCAGTGAACTTGTGATTGCAAAAATGCGATCCCTCGTCAATGATTATGACTCTTGGAGTCCCAAACCTTGTGAATATCTGCTTATGAAGAAAATTAAGCACTACCTTCGCATCATTTGTCAGCAAAGCCATGACTTCAACCCATTTTGAGACATAATCAACCGCCAACAAGATATACTGATTATTGCAAGGTAAGACTAATGGCCCCATGAGTTAATTCCCCAAACATCAAAGACTTTAACCTCGAGAGGCACATTAAGAGGCATCTCATTCCTCTTGGACATATTACCCACACGCTGGCATCGATCACAATTCAAAACAAATTGATGCGCATCCTTAAATAAAGTAGGACAAAAAAATCCTGCTTAAAGGATACGAGATGTTGTCTTCTCTCTATCATAGTGGCCTCCATAAATAGTCGAATGATAGTCTCGCAAGATCCCCCCGTTTCGTTGTACGGAATACATCTCCTGATGATTTGGTCAGCTCCTTGCCTAAACAGAAATGGCTCATCCCACACGTACCACTTCACCTCATGAAGAAACTTCTTCCTTTGAGCAGAAGACAAGTCTGGAGGCATAATATTGCTCACAAGGTAGTTCATAATATCTGCAAACCATGGTTCTTCTTCTTGCACTCCAAACAACTGCTCATCGGGAAAAAACTTATTAATCAAAGTCTTATCATGTGGAGTTGCACTTGGATCTTCCAAACGAGAGAGATGATCTGCGACTTGATTCTCAGTACCTATTATGTCCTTGATCTCCAACTCAAATTCTTGAAGTAAAAGAACCCATTTAATCAGTCTAGGCTTCGAGTCCCTCTTTGAGACGAGATATTGAATAGCAGCATGATCAATGAAAACTGTCACCTTCGTCCCAAGTAAATAAAATCGAAACTTCTCAAAACCATAGACAATGGGTAAGAGCTCTTTATCAGTAGTAGTATAGTTCATTTGAGCACCATTAAGGGTCTTACTAGCATCGTAGACCACATGAAATATGTTTTTCTTTCTTTGCCCAAGAACTGCTCCAACTGCATAATCACTTGCATCGCACATCATTTCAAAAGGTTCATCCCAATTTGGTGTAGTTATGACCGGTGCCGTGATTAAACTCTTCTTTAAGATCTCAAAAGAAGCTAGGAACTCGTCATCAAACTTAAAAGGGATATCTTTCTCTAGAAGATTGCACAAGGATTTAGAGATTTTAAAGAAGTCCTTGATGAATCGCCGATCGAAACCCGCATGACTAAGAAAGCTGCGAACTCCCTTAACAGAAATTGGTGGAGGAAGGTTTTCGATAACCCCCACCTTGGCTTTGTCCACCTCAAGACCTTTACTAGAGACCTTGTGCCTAAGAATAATTCCATGTCGCACCATAAAATGATATTTTTCTCAGTTGAGAACCAGATTGGTCTCAACACACCTTTTAAGAACGGCGCCAAGATTCTGCAAGCACTCATCAAAAGAATCACCGAACACAGAGAAATCGTCCATGAATACCTCCACATTTTGACCAATCATGTCAGAGAAGATAGCCATCATGCATCTCTAAAATATGGTAGGTGCACCACACAACCCAAAAGAAACTTTTCTGAAGGCAAAAGTCCCAAACGGAAAAGTGAAAGTAGTCTTTTCCTGATCTTCTGGAGCAATGCAAATCTGATTATAACCCGAATAGCCATCCAGAAGACGGTAGTACTCATTCCCAACCAACCTGTCAAGTATCTGATCAATAAACGGAAGAGAGAAATGATCCTTCCTTGTGGCCTTGTTCAGCTTCCTGTAATCCATGCAAACTCTCCACCCCGTGACTATTCGAGTATGAATGAGCTCATTTTTTCATTAGCAACAACTGTGATACCTCCTTTCTTCGGCATATACTGAACTGGACTCACCCAAGAACTGTCAGAAATAGGGTAGATGATCCCTGCATCTAGCCACTTGAGAATTTCCTTCTTCATAACTTCTTTTATTATCGGATTAAGCCTTCTCTGTTGCTCAATCGTTGGCTTGCTACCTTCCTCTAGCGGAATTTTATGCATACAATACAAAGTTATGATTCCCTTGATATATGATATAGTCCATCCAATTGCCGACTTGAACTCTCTCAGAATTCGTAATAGCTTTCCACCATCACTACCTGAAAGGTCAGATGCAATAATAACAGGAAAAGTAGATGCATTACCTAAAAAAGCATACCTTAAGTGATCAGGCAAGGGTTTAAGCTCGAGTGTAGGAGCGTCCTCAATAGATGGCTTGAGGTGCTTTAGAGATTTGTTCAACTCTTCCAATCCAAGAGATTTAAAAGGCATATCTAGCCTTCGCTTCCAGAGAAAAGCATTCAAAAACTGTAACTGCTCATCACCTTCATCATATTCAGTATCTAAATTCCCCAACAAGGCCTTCTCTAAGGCATCAGACCTTAGCATTTGATCAAGTTCTGAAGTAACCACATAATCAACCAACTCAACTTTTAAGCACTCCTCATTTTCAGTCGGGAATTTCATGGCATTAAAAACATTGAACGTCACATCCTGATCCAGCACTCGCATAGTGAGCTCACCCTTTTGCACATCAATCAAGGTTCGGCCAGTAGCCAAGAATGGTCATCCCAAGATTATGGGAATCTTCTTATCCTCCTTGAAATCAAGAATTACAAAATCATCAAGAAAGATGAGTTTATCCACCTTGACCAAGACATCCTCCACAATGCCTCGTGGATATGTAGAACGATCGGTCAACTGCAAGGTCATATAAGTAGGCTTTGGATCAGGTAAGTCCAACTTCTTGAAGATTGACAAGGGCATCAGATTGATGCTAGCTCCCAAGTCACATAAGCATTTGTAAAATGACACTTTTCCAATGATATAAGGAATAGTGAAGCTTCCAGGATCTTTAAGCTTCGGAGGCAACTTCTGTTACAGCACAGCACTGTATTCCTCCGTAAGAGAAACTGTCTCTAAGTCATCAAGCTTCACTTTCCGAGAGAGAATAGCTTTCATAAACTTCGCATAACTAGGCATCTGTTCAAGAGCTTCAGCGAAAGGTATGTTGATATGAAGTTTCTTGAACACATCCAGAAACTTCTCAAACTGCTTATCCATCTTTTTATTCTGTAGCCTCTTAGGAAAAGGAAGTGGATGATAGATCTGTTTCTCCCATGTATTACCCTCAGAAGGATTATGTTCCACAGTAGTCTTCCTTGGTTCCACTTCTGCTTCCTTCTGTACTTCTTCAGCCACAACTTCTTCTTCTGAAACTTGATATTTTTCGGGATTTGCAACCTTCCCAGACCTCAATGTGATTGCCTTGACTTGCTCTTTAGCTTCTCTCTTTCCTGGCACTTCAGTGTCACTAGGGAGTGTACCAGGTTGTCGATTCAGCAAGGCATTAGCAATCTGTCCAATTTGATTCTCCAAGGTCTAGAGAGTGTGTATGCTAACACGTTCTCAAATTCGAAAGAGAATGCTGGAAAAAGCAGAGGAGGAAGTAGTTGAAGAAATCTTTGTTGAGGAAAAAGTTGAAGAAGAATCTCTTGTTGCAATGGGTGAACCAGAAGCAAATACAAAGGCTTTGATGGACTATTCTCAGCTGAAATCAATGATATTCAGTCTAGCATTGTCCGACCAGTCATCGCGGATAACACTTTTGAAATTAAATTTAGCATGATTCAGATGATACATAATTCAGTTCAGTTTAGGGGTTCTCCAACGGAAGATCCCAACATGCATATTAGAGATTTCATCGAGATTTGTGACACTTTCAAATTCAATAATGTTACTGAAGATGCTATTAAGCTAAGGCTCTTTCTATTTTCTCTAAGGGATAAAGCTAAGAACTAGTTACATTCTCTACCACCAAACTCTATTACCAAATGGGAATAACTCGCTCAAAAATTCCTTACTAAGTTCTTTTCTATGGCGAATACAGCTGCAATTAGGAATGCTCTTACTCAATTTGTGTAGCAGTATGGAGAGTCATTGTGTGAAGCATGGGAGCGATATAAGGAGATGACTAGGAAGTATGTTCACCATGGGATGCCTGACTGGATGATCATTAACTGCTTCTATAATGGTTTGGGTGCAACTTCTAGACCCATGTTTGATGCAGCATCAGATGGAGCCTTGTAGGCTAAAATCTTTGATGAAGTTTATGAATTGATTGAGCTGATGGCTGCCAATGAATATTAGAACCCAACTCAGAGACTACCTCAAAGAAAGGTAGCAGGAATTCTGGAGGTATATGCAGCTACTGCTATAGCTGCTTAGCTTAAGGCTTTATCGATGAAGGTGGATTCTTTGGCTAATTATGGAGTTAATCAGATCACTAGTGTTTGTGAGCTTTGTGCTGGTGCCCATGAGACTGAGCAGTGTGTTATTTCTTGTGAATCAGCTCAGTTTGTGAGCAACTTTCAGAGGTCGCAGCAGCCTGTTCCATCCACCTATCATCCCAACAACCGTATTCATCCTAACTTCAGCTGGAGCAACACTCAGAATGCGGTTCAGCAGCCTTATCAGCAGTATGCAGCAAAACAATACAACCCTCATAGTTTTCAACAGCCGCAATATGCACCAAGGCAACAACTCTAGCTGCAACAATCTAATGAAAGATCTGCATTGGAGGAGTTGAGACTCATGTGCAAGAGTCAAGCAGCTTTTATCAAGACCTTGGAGAATCAAATTGGGCAAATTTCTAGTGCCTTGCTAAATCGTCAACCTGGTGCACTCCCTAGTGACACTGAAGTTCAAGGAAAGAGGGAAGCTAAGGAGCAGGTTAAGGCAATTACATTGAGGTCTAGGAAGGTTGCAAATCCTGAAAAATCTCAAGTTTCGGAAGAAGAAGTTGTGGCTGAGGAAGAAGTGTAGAAGGAAGCAGAAGTGGAATAAAGGAAGACTACTGTGGAACACACTCCTCCTGAGGGTAATACAGGGGAGAAACAGATCTATCATCCACCTTCTTTTCCTAAGAGGCTGCAGAATAAAAAGCTAGATAAGCAGTTTGAGAAGTTTCTGGAGGTGTTCAAGAAACTTCATATCAACATACCTTTCGCTGAAGCTCTTGAACAGATGCCTAGTTATGCGAAGTTTATAAAAAGGTATTCTCTCTCGAAAAGTGAAGCTTGATGACTTAGAGACAGTTGCTCCTACGGAGGAATGCACTGTTGTGCTGCAACAGAAGTTGCCTCCAAAGCTTAAAGATCCTGGAAGCTTCACTATTTCTTGTACCATTAGAAAAGTGTCATTTGACAAATTCTTATGTGACTTAGGAGCTAGCATCAATCTAATGCCCTTGTCAATCTTCAAGAAGTTGGACTTACCTGATCCAAAGCCTACTTATATGACCTTGCAGTTGGCCGATCGTTATACATATCCACGAGGCATTGTGGAGGATGTCTTGGTCAAGGTGGATAAACTCATCTTTCTTGATGATTTTGTAATTCTTGATTTCGAGGAGGATAAGAAGATTCCCATAATCTTGGGATGACCATTCTTGGCTATTGGCCGAACCTTGATTGATGTGCAAAAGGGTGAGCTCACTATGTGAGTGCTGGATCAGGATGTGACGTTCAATGTTTTTAATGCCATGAAATTCCCGACTGAAAACGAGGAGTGCTTAAAAGTGGAGTTGGTCGATTCTGTGGTGACTTCTGTTTAGTGGCATTTATGACACTTTATAATGCTCTAATAAGCTTTGGATTGGTGCATTTGTACTCAAGTTGTTAAGTGTTTTAACGTGTTTTCTAGTGTTTTTGCATTTCAGGCATTATCTAGGTAATCAGGTGAATTAGCATTGTTTTGGTGCTAATATGGTGTCTAGGTGGTGTTGGAATAAAAGCTCGCAAAGACCGGCTCAAATCTGTAAGAAAAATGGAAGAAGTCATTTTTGGAAGAAGCCCAGCGCGCCCGCGATGAACTAGTGCGCGGCCGCGCCGAAGTACAGGAAGCCAGCGTGCCCGCGCTGATGAAGCGCGCGGCAGCACCGTGTCGGGATAATAAAATCCTGATTCTATTACAATTCTATTTTCTAGACTCCAGGGCTGATTGGACTGCTATATATTGATAACTCAAGATCATTTTTTTAAAGAGGAGACTTACCAGAGCACAAGGAGAAGACGACAAGAGACCTATAGTACAATTCAACAAAGGCAAAGACGATCTAGTTTATTATAGTGAATCTTTGTTTTGAGTTGTAATCTTGGATGCTCGTTTCTTATTTTGTTGAACCTATACTCTTGTTTGTACTTGATTTTAATTGTTCATTATAAAGACTACATTTTATATATCAAGTTTTCATCGGAACCCGCGTTGATGATGAGTCCGATTAAAGGCTAATCGTTATCGTGGGGTTCTAGCGAATTTAATTATGGATTTCTTTAGTTAAATTGTTTGATGTCTTAGTATGTGGTAATTGTATGATATCCTAGTAATGGTTGTGCGTATTCATCTTATGAGCGCCGCGAACTTATAAGATAGTGTGTTAATTCTTAATGAAGCGAAAGTGAATTTAAGGATTTAGAACTTACCATGCTAGCATAGGTTCATGTATTTTTTATGCATGATTTGTAGGTAATTTTACCATCTTACTTGCCCTATGTAATCAAGATAGATAACTTGTGCTTAAACCGTTATGTTGTCAAATTCTATAGACATATAGGGTCTCAATATAATTGGTGTCTATTTAGCTTCTATCTCTTTTGTGGATGTCAAGTAGTATGGTACTCGTGCAACGAAAGTTGGCGTTTATCAGTTTCGTATTATCTGATTAGTGTCATCATCATTGTATGCTAAGGTTAAGATAAATAAGGCTATTGGATGAAGAATTTAATGAAGTTAGAATTCCATGTTTGTCATAATTATTAATTCAATCAATCTTATTCTCATAGTTATAATTATTAGTTTAATTCTTAGTTATAAACAACCTCAATTAGTTATTGTCTTAGCATTGAATAATAACCATACATTGTTGCATAAGTGCGTGAATTAATTAGTTAACCAATACAGTCTCTGTGGGAATGAACTAGAAAAGATTCTATATTACTTGCGAACTCGTATACTTGCTTGTATTATTAGCGCGTGTTTAGCGACTAACAAGTTTTTGGCGTCGCTGCCGGGGGACTGCAGTGTTAATTGAGAGTTTATGTACTTTCCATCAGTAGTCATTAAATTTCATTGACTCAGACATTGTTACTTATCTGTTTCCTTTTTCAGAGAGTGAGCACGCCCGCGCTGTCCTATCGTGCGACCGCGCCGGGTCCCCGTTCGAAAAAAATATAAAAACGGAAGTTTTAAGAGAAAATCGGGACTTTTACTCCAAAATCAATTCCAACCCGATTTTTACTCTTCCACATCCCATAATTCCCTGTCCTAATCAATTCCATTATTCCCACGATTCCCATAATCAATTCCCACTTATATTCCTTATAGAATTCACACCTCTCCACCTATAAATACATACACTTATATACAACTTCTCCACCAATTCACAAACTCTCAAACACAAATTCTCTCTAAACACTTAAGCTTTTATTTTTTCTTCTTCAATCCCGATGGCACCCAAGAGATAAAGAACACAAGTTGACAGCAGTACCACCGATTCTTCATCTGCGGGTGGTGTAAGGCCCAGGTTTTCTACTCCTGAGGCTGAAGAGGAGTACACGAGGCTTTTCTCGAAGCCTATTGCTAAGGAGCGAGGTTTTATGCCATCAGGAAAGGATGGTAAGCTGTTAGAGATGATTCCCGAGATGGGCTGGGTACCTTTCTGTGAGGCTCCCGCTGCTGTGCCCATGAGTGTTGCGCGGGAGTTCTATGCAAATGCTAAGGTGGAGAAGAATGGGTTCACGGTGGTGAGGGGGAGGACTGTAGAGTACAGTGCGGATGCTATCAGGGCAGTGATTGAGCAGCCCGCAAGGAAGGTGGGTCAGGACACGTGGAACGATAAGACTCCGGAGGACTTTGATTTGGATCTCATCGTTGCTACTCTCTGTGTGCTTAAGACTCATTGGAAGTTAAAGAGGGGCACTATTGATTACTCCACGTTCCCGGCGTCGTGCATGAACAGGTTTGTATGGGCTTGTAACTCCTTTATTTGTGCTAATATCATACCATCTTCGCATGTGCATGAGATTACTGTTGAGCGTGCTCGTCTGCTGTGGGGTATTCTGCAGGGTGATTATATTGACTTGGGGATGGTGATACATCAGGGGATTTTGCGATTCTTAAGGGGAGGTACTACAGGTGCTATTCCGTACATGTCAATTGTGACGAAGTTGTGCATGGAGGTTGGAGTTTATTGGCCAGCACATGAGTAGCTTCAGCTTCCCAGTGTTCCTATTGATAGTGCTACCCTGCAGAGCATGCAAGAGTGGTATGGAGGGAAGCCCGATCCTAAGGGGCTCGGTTATTCATATGATCATTTTCCAGGTGGTGTGCCTATGGAAGCAGCTACAGCAGGAGGTTCTCAGCATGCCCGTAGAGCAGCTTGGAGAGCTCAATATGGAGAGGAGGTTGGTTCATCGCAGCAGCAGCAGCAGAAGGAGCAGAGTTGGGAGCTGATTTGAGTTCGACGCAGTATAGGCGTCTCGCGAGGAGGATGGATGCGATGCATGACATCCATAGTCGAATTGCACATGATCTCACCCAGGCACTTGGGACAGCTTTCAGAGCCACTGGCGTTGACATCCAGTGGCCAGTTTTTGGTGAGGATTCAGTGTATCCGCCTCTAGAAACGCCTAACACTCCACCCGTTGAGGGTGAGGATTCTGTTTCACAGTAGGTATGGCTGATTCCTTACTATTATTATAACTGAGGATAGTGAATATTTTAATTTTGGGGGTAGTAGTTGAAGGAATATAGTTGTGTGAGTCTCATGTAGTTGGCATGTTCATGATAGTTTTAATGCATATAGTTGCATATTTTGCCATGTAGTTTTTTTGGTAAATTTATGATATTTTGTTCATGTAGTTTCATGCATTTGCATTATAACATGATCCCTTAGATAATTTTCCGATTAATTTATAATATTGATGCAAGTGTAGTGATGTCGTATTTGGTGATGTTGAGTCTTATTGGATTGATTTGCATGCTAGAGATTCTTGTATTTCACTAAGTCTTATAGGTTTCTAGAGTGCTAGATCATAGTCATGATTTGTTTGATTGTCGAGGTCTAATCGCTTGTTTATATTTGGAATTTAGGGTATTCTCTTAATAATAAAAGGCATGGATATTTAAAAATTGGAGAAATTGGATTTCATTGTTAGTTATGTGGCTAGGTGTCAAATGGCTAGTAGCCGGCTCATATTTATATGAGTAGTCTAGGATTGAGCGAGATGGAGCGAAACACACTCGTTCAGAAATCTGTGAAAATATATAAAAAAAAGAAAGAGAAAAAGAAAAAAGAATAAGTGTTATGTATAATTGATCACGAGTAGGCTCTTTAGTACTCGAGTTATTAAGTTCTTAGGAGACTTTATGCCTAGTGAACTAAGGCTTTTATAGTCTGGGATTTGCTAACCTAACACTCGCTACATGGGTACTATTGTACAAGTCTTTTGTGGACCTCACTCATTGCACGATCAAATAAGCATACTTGTGTTGTGTTATTGTGAATAAAAAGCATGAATCCATAAAAAACTCTGATATAATAATTGAAGTGTTATAAGTGATATTTGAGTCTAACTTTTACTCTATTTATAAATTTGCGATTGTTTTGATAAGTAGTGAGTCATAATTGTCGATCTAGTAGCAATAGTATATCTGTAAGCATTTGCACACACACACGTCTCTGGTTTGTAGGTTGATTTGAGAGATTTGATTGAACTTTATGCGAATAATTGCATTTGCTGAAGTGTTGCTTTTTGGTTGGTTTAGTTATTCTATGGGGATCATTGCATTCATATTAGTTGTATTCATGCATTTTTATTTCTTGTTCTTTGAGTCTGTTTATGCTTGAGGAGAAGCATCGATTCAAGTTTGGGGGTATGTTGAGTGGCATTTATGACACTTTATAATGCTCTAATAAGCTTTGGATTGGTACATGTGTACTCAAGTTGTTAAGTGTTTTAACTTGTTTTCTAGTGTTTTTGCATTTCAGGCATTATCTAGGTAATCAGGTGAATTATCATTGTTTTGGTGCTAATATGGTGTCTAGGTGGTGTTGGAATGAAAGCTCGCGAAGACCGGATCGAATCTGCAAGAAAAATGGAAGAAGTCAATTTTGGTAGAAGCCCAGCGCGCCCGCAATGAACTAGTGCGCGACCGCGCCGAAGTACAGGAAGCCAGCGCGCCCGCGCTGATGAAGCGTGCGGCCGTGCCGTGTCGGGATAATAAAATCCTGATTCTATTACAATTCTATTTTTTGGACTCCTGGGCTAATTGGACTGCTATATATTGATAACTCAAGATCATTTTTTTAAAAAGGAGACTTACCAGAGCATAAGGAGAAGACGACAAGAGACCTATATCAAAATTCAACAAAGGCAAAGATGATCTAGTTTATTCTTGTGAATCTTTGTTTTGAGTTATAATCTCGAATGCTCGTTTCTTGTTTTGTTGAACCTATACTCTTGTTTGTACTTGGTTTTAATTGTTCATTATAAAGACTACATTTTATATATCATGTTTTCATCGGAACCCGCGTTGACGATGAGTCCGATTAAAGGCTAATCGTTATCATGGGGTTCTAGCGGATTTATTTATGGATTTCTTTAGTTAAATTGTTTGATGCCTTAGTATGTGGTGATTGTATGATATCTTAGTAATGGTTGTGCGTATTCGTCTTATGAGTGTCGCGAACTTATAAGATAGTGTGTTAATTCTTAATGAAGCGAAAGTGAATTTAAGGATTTAGAACTTGCCATGCTAGTATAGGTTCATGTATTTGTTATGCATGATTTGTAGGTAATTTTAACCATCTTACTTGCCCTATGTAATCAAGATAGATAACTTGTGCTTAAATCGTTATGTTGTCAAATTCCATAGATATATAGGGTCTCAATATAATTGGTGTCTATTTAGCTTCTATCTCTTTTGTGGATGTCTGGTAGTATGGTACTCGTGCAACGAAAGTTAACGTTTATCAGTTTTGTATTATCTGATTAGTGTCATCACCATTGCATGCTAAGGTTAAGATCAATAAGGCTATTGGATGAAGTATTTAATGAAGTTAGAATTCCATGTTTGTCATAATTATTAATTCAGTCAATCTTATTCTCGTAGTTATAATTATTAGTTTAATCCTTAGTTATAAACAACCCCAATTAGTTACTGTCTTAGCATTGAATAATAACCATACATTGTTGCTTAAGTGCGTGAATTAAGTAGTTAACCAATACAGTCTATGTGGGAATGAACTAGAAAAGATTCTATACTACTTGCGAACTCGTATACTTATGTGTATTATTATCGCGTGTTTAGCGACTAACAACTTCAGAACTTGATCAAATTCTAAGGTCTGATGCCTTAGAGAAGGCCTTGTTGGGAAGTTCAGATAGTGAAGATGATGAAGGTGATGAACAGTTGCAGTATTTGAATGCTTCTCCTTGGAAGTGAAGGCTAGATATGCCTTTTGAATCTCTTGGATATGAGATGATGAACAAATCTCCAAAGCTCCTTAAGCCTTCTATTGAGGAAGCTCCTACACTCGAGCTTAAACCATTTCCTGAACACTTAAGGTATGCGTTTTTAGGTGATGCATCTACTTTTCATGTTATTATTGCGTCTAACCTTTCAGGTAGTGATGAGGAAAAGCTTTTGAGAATTCTGAGAGAGTTCAAACTGGCAATTGGATGGAATCAAGGGAATTAGCCCTTCGTATTGTATGCATATAATTCTGCTAGAGGAAGATAGCAAGCCTACTGTTGAGCAACAAAGAAGGCTTAATCCGATCATGAAAGAGGTAGAGAAAAAGGAAATTCTCAAGTGGCTAGATGCAGAGATCATCTACCCTATTTCTGACAGTTCTTGGGTTACTACAGTTCAGTGTGTGCCGAAGAAAGGAGGTATCACAGTTGTTGCTAATGAGAAGAATGAGCTCAATCCTACCCGCACAGTCACAGGGTGGAGAGTTTGCATGGATTATAGGAAGCTGAACAAGGCCACGAGGAAGGATCACTTCCCTCTTCTTTTTATTGATCAGATGCTTGACAGATTGGTTGTGCATGAGTACTACTATTTTCTGGATGGCTATTCATCTTCTAATCAGATTTGTATTGCTCTAGAAGATCAGGAAAAGACTACCTTCACTTGTCCATTTGGGACTTTTGCCTTCAGAAGAGTTTCTTTTGGGTTGTGTGGTGCACGTGCCACATTTGAGAGATGCACGATGGCTATGTTCTCTGACATGATTGATCAAAATGTGGAGGTGTTCATGGACGATTTCTCTGTGTTTGGTGATTCTTTTGATGAGTGCTTGCAGAATCTTAGTGTCATTCTTAAAAGGTGTGTTGAGACCAATCTGGTTCTTAACTAGGAAAAATATCATTTTATGGTGTGACAGGGCATTATTCTTGGGCACAAGGTCTCCAGTAAAGGTATTGAGGTGGACAAAGCCAAGGTGGGGGTTATCAAAAACCTTCCTCCACCAATTTCTGTTAAGGGAGTTCGCAGCTTTCTTGGTCATGCGGGTTTTTATCGGTTATTCATCAAGGACATCTCTAAAATCTCTAAACCCTTGTGCAATCTTCTAGAGAAAGATGTCCCTTTTAAGTTTGATGACGAGTGCCTAGCTGCTTTTGAGATCTTAAAGAAGAATTTAATCACGGCACCGGTCATAACTGCACCAAATTGGGATGAACCTTTTGAAATGATGTGCGATGCAAGTGATTATGCAGTTGGAGCAGTTCTTGGGCAGAGAAAGAATAACATATTTCATGTGGTCTACTATGCTAGTAAGACCCTTAATGGTGCTCAACTGGACTATACTACTGAGAAAGAGCTCTTAGCCATTGTCTATGGTTTTGAGAAGTTTCGATCTTATTTTCTTGGGATGAAGGTGACAGTTTTCATTGATCACACTGCTATTCGATATCTCGTCTCAAAGAAGGACTCGAAGCCTATACTGGTTTGATGGGTTCTTTTACTTCAGGAATTTGAGTTGGAGATCAAGGACATAAAGGGTACTGAGAATAAAGTCCCCGATCATCTCTCTTGTTTAGAAGACCCCAGTGTAACTTCACAGGATAAGACATTGATTAATGAGTCTTTTCCCGATGAGCAGTTGTTTGGAGTGCAAGAAAAAGAACCGTGGTTTGCAGACATTGTGAACTACCTTGTGAGCAATATTATGCCTCCAGACTTGTCTTCTGCTCAAGGGAAGAAGTTTCTTCATGAGGTGAGTGGTACATGTGGGATGAGCCATTTCTATTTAGGCAAGGAGCTGACCAAATCATCAGGAGATGTATTCCGTACAGCAAAACGGGGGGGGATCTTGCGAGACTATCATTCGACTATTTATGGAGGCCACTATGGTGGAGAGAAGACAGCAGCTCGTATCATTCAAGCAGGTTTTTTCTAGCCTACTTTGTTTAAGGATGCGCATCAATTTATTTTGAAGTGTGATCGATGCCAGCGTATGGGTAATATGTCCAAGAGGGATGAGATGCCTCTTAATGTTCTTCTCGAGGTTAAAGTCGATGTTTGGGAAATTGATTTCATGGGGCCATTTGTCTCATCTTGCAACAATCAGTATATCTGTTGGCAGTTGATTATATCTCGAAATAGGTTGAAGTCAAGGCTTTGCCAACAAATGATACGAAGGTAGTGCTTAATTTTCTTCATAAGCAGATATTCACAAAGTTTGGGACTCCAAGAGTCATAATTAGTGATGAGGGATCGCATTTCTGCAATCACAAGTTCACTGCCATGATGCAAAGGTATAATGTGAATCATCGCATTGCTACATCCCACCATCCTCAAACTAATGGTCATGCTGAGGTGTCTAACAGAGAGATCAAGCATATTTTAGAGAAAGTTGTGTGTCCATCAAGGAATGATTGGTCTTTGAAGCTAGATAAAGCTGTGTGGGCGTATAGAACATCATACAAGACTCCGCTCGGTATGTCGCCATTTCAGTTAGTTTATGGTAAGGGGTGTCATTTGCCTGTGAAGCTTGAGCATAAAGCGTATTAAGCTTTGAAGAAGTTAAACCATGATTTGGATGCAGCTGGTAAGAAGTGGATGCTTCAATTGAATGATCTCGACGAGTTGGCTTCAAGCGTATGAGAATAACAAAATATATAAGGAGAAAGTCAAGAGGTGGCACTATAGGGGTCTTGTGCTCAAATCATTTATGCCGGGGCAACAAGTTTTTTTGTTCAACTCTCATCTCCGTCTTTTTCCTGGAAAGTTGAAGTCGAGGTGGTCAGGGCCGTTATCAAAACTGTGTTTCCACATGGAGTGGTGGAGAATTTTGAGAATGATCCAGGCCAAGCATTCAAGGTGAATGGACAGAGGTTGAAGCATTACTATGGGGATACGGCAAACCGTGAGGTGGTTAGTGCCATTTTATTGTCTACGTCAAGCTAACGACGTAAAGTAAGCGCTTCTTGCGAGGCAACCCAAGTTTGTTGTACATTAGTAGATAGAGGAAGAAGAAAGCAAGGAGAAAAATATAAAAAATCAGAAAAAGAAAATTTTTTAGTGTTAACTACGGAAGCACGGTGCGCCCGCGCTAAGAAGTGGGGCGGCCGCATTGAAAGTCCAGTAGTTGCGCGTGCCTGCGCTTCCTGGCGGTGCGGCAGTGCTGGATTGAAAGAAGCACGGCACGGCCGCGCTAAGGTAGCGCGCGGCCGCGCTGGCCCCCTGAAGCTGAAAAAAATAACAAAATAAACAGAAATTGGGACTTTGATTACAAAATCAATTCCTACCCGAATTTCCCTCCTCTACTTTCCATAATTTCTATTCCAAATCAATTCCATTACACCCATTACTTCCATTAATCCCACTTCTTTTCCATAACAAGTTCTCTCTCAAATTCCTATACACACACACACACACACTTATACATAAACTTCTTCATCACTTCTCAAAATCTCAAACACAAATCTCTCTTATACACTTATCTTTTCTCTCAACTTATTCAATCTCAATGGCACCCAAGAGAAAACGAACCCAAGTTAGCAGCAGCACTACCGATTCTTCTAGTGTTGGTGGTGTGAGGCCTAAGTTTTCAACTTCGGAGGCTGAGGTGGAGTATACGACGCTGCTTTCGAAGCCTATAGCCAAGGAGCGAGGTTTTCTGCCATCGGGGAGGGATGGTAAGTTGTTGGAGATGATTTTGGAGATGGGTTGGGTTGCTTTTTGCGAGAAATCCGCTGATGTGCCCTTGAGTGTGGTTCGTGAGTTTTACGCAAATGCGAAGGCGGAGAAGAACGGTTTTACTGTAGTGAGGGGGTTGACTGTGGAGTATAGTGTTGAGACGATTCAGAGGGTGATTGAGCAGCCTGAGAGGAGGCCAAATTAGGATAACTGGAACGAGAAGACGGGGGATGATTTTAATTTAGATTTGATCATTGTTGTACTGTGTGTGTCTGAGACTCACTGGAAGTTCAAGAAGGGCACGAACGAGAATGCCACTTTCCCTGCCTCGTGCATGAACAGGTTTGCACATGCATGGAATTCCTTTATTTGTGCCAACATCATGCCATCTTCTCACGTGCATGATGTTACTGTGGAGCGTGCATGGTTGTTGTGTACAATTCTTTAGGGAGACTATGTGGATCTCAGGATGGTAATTCATCAGGGTATTCTAACGTTCTTGTGAGGGAGTACTACGGGTTCTATACCCTATGCGTCTATTTTGACGAAGCTGTGTGTGTCGGTTGGAGTTCATTGGCCCGCACATGAGCAGCTGCTGCTTCCTAGTTCCCCGATTGATAGTTCGACGTTGTTGAGTATGCAGGAGTGGTACGGTGGTAAGCCCGATCCTAAGGGGCTTGGTTATTCTTATGACCATCTTCCAGGTGGATGTCCACCACCTCAGGCATATGCAGGTGGGACGAATCAGGCGAGCAGAGCAGCTTGAAGAGCTGAGTTGGGTGTGGCTGGTCATTCAGGGCAGCAGTAGCAGCAAGAGGAAGCACAGGGCAATGATGGTTTGAGTTCAGCCCAGTGTAGGCACTTGATGAGGAGGATGGATGCGATGCATGACATCCATAGTCGGTTTGCACATGACCTTACCCAGGCGTTGGGGACTGCATTCAGAGCCACATGAGTTGATATCCAATGACCAATATTCGGTGAGGACTCAGTGTACCCACCTCCAGACACTCCTGACACACCACCCGTTGAGGGTGATGACCCTGATTCTGAGTAGGTATGCACTACTAGAAAAATGCCCTTAGACATCGGTTATAAACCGGTGTCTTTTTTTTCAAACCGATGTCTTCGCATGTGAAGAGAAAGGTAGGGGTCTTTAACATCGGATTTTAGCTGATGTTAAAGTTGTACATAAACATCGATTTTCTTAGCAAACTGATGTATAATTAGCCCTTTTTTTAAATAACATGTTAACTAGATTGTGAAAAATGGTATTTAGGAGGTTAAAAAGCACTATAAACATATAACAGGGAAGAACTTTTAACTGATATACATCAGATTATTAAAAAAACCGATGTCTTAGTCTGTATTTTACATCGGTTTATTTACTTAACCGACGTCAAACATAACTTATAACATCAGTTTTACTTGAGGAAGCGATGTGAAACTTCTACTTTAACATTGATTGTTTTGGAAGATATTAGTTTTCTTTTAATATACTTGCACAAAGCGATGTGTTTTAACATTTTAGACATCGTTTTCATTCCTATAATTCGATTTATTTTGTTAGTTTAGACATCGTTTTTAGTTTAAGCAGGTGATGTGTTTTTAGTTGCTTCACATCGTGCTCTTTATTTAAAATAAAAAGCTATATTAATAAAAAAAATAATCTTAAACCAAAATAAAAATATATGTAAAAACTTATATACCAACATTCAACCAACATATTTCTATATCTACATCAACATCAAAAACTATCTAGTTACAATCACATTCCTAACCTATTTAACTCATTAAAGAGCATCATCATATATTGAAGAAGATAGAACTTGTTCTGCTAGAATTTGAAAAGAATCATCTTCCAAATTGAGAAGACCGGATGAAAAGGGGTCTAAACTTCACGAATGATTTCTAAAGTGACAAGAATTGATCTTCGTCGGAACATACTCAATTAGAGGTGTTCAACATCAAATCACCACTACAACTGCTCCAAGCAAGTTGAAATATACCAAACATCTTATTATTTTTAAATGCTTAAAAGATTGCCATGCATACATTAAACAAGTAAGCTAGATAGTAGTAGTGCAATAAAACATGGGCATATATATATATAAACTTAATTACCTTCCAAGGGCAACTTGCTCAGATAAAATGATAGCGAAGATGATGCTGTTAATATAGACATAAATGCCACAACTAGCACTGTGATGAAGAGCGTAGCAGTCTCAAAAAGTTGAAAATTCAAGTCCATAGGTTGTCCCATGAACCAGCCGACAACCACACAAAATAGAATCTGCATCCATTAACAAAATAATATTAAATATAACAAATATTATTTTTATCAATAAGCTGCCTCACTGTAATTGATAAATGAAATCATGGACATGGTAGAGAAAGATGGAAGCCTCTTGCATTATAAGTATAGTAGTTGCTAGTGACTTTAACATGCCAAATTGATATAGACATCAAATATAGAGTGCAGCTCTTACCAGAAACATTGAAATCTGAGTAGATGACCCGATTGCGACTCCAAGTGTTATGTCCTATAAGAGGTTTAATGTTAATATACTACATAGAAGATGCCAATTAGGGTCGACAAGTCCACCTACTGGCATCCTTATCATCTGAAGCTATAAAACTAAGAGATGAAAAAGACACTAGTATTACTTTGTCCTAGTTCTATCTCCACTGAAATTTCTGCATAAACCAACCGTAATTGCAGTACTTTGAACCATGTTTGAGTTATTAACAAACAGATTTCAGGGAGTGAAGATTGCATAAAATAATTTGTCTCTGATCACATTTTAAGTATTTAAATAGGTTAGTTTTAAGTTGGTATTTTTTTATTTAGTTTCTAGTGAACTACTTTTACTTTTTGTTATTTACTTCTGTGTAATTGAAGGTAACAACTGAGAGCTCAATAGTGATGAAAAACACTATCATCAAAAGTCTAGCAAGTTCAGCACCCAGCACTAGACTGTAGATGACAGCTTTCTGGTGCTTTGTGTAGTTATAAAACTAATATGCTACATATAATAGGGAATTTTCATCCTGTTATTACACCAAAATTAGCTTTGAGAGTATCATGTGAGCATGATCTCTTCATCAAGAAATCAACACATCGTACTGTCAAATATATGTAAAAGTATATTTCTAATAGTGTCACTTGTAATTAGAAATAGGGTCCTACTTCTGTAATAATGTAATAATACTATATGATAGGATTCTTTGATCATTAGATGTTCATAATGGATGCATTCGCATGTTACCTTTGCTTTTGGGATAGGCCTTGCTCCTGGCTCATCCCTCATGTCAACTGTCAGTGTCCTGACTTCTGTATACAGAAAAACAAATATGCAAGATCTCAATTTTATATGTCTGCTTAGTTGCACTCTGCACCACCAACCATAAACTAGTGATAAATCATGACAGCTATAGAGGCCACCTCGAGGTTCAGTAGTTATTGTTATGTAGTTATTGTTATTTAACATTACACAAACATAGACAATGACATACAGATAAACACACACATAGATTGATTTTATTTTTGTGTTCAAAGAACAAATATAACTAATGTAATTTTTAGCAAAAATCTTACTCTTCTCAATAGAAAATCCATTATTCTTTAGAATTTCAGTAACAGTGACCACCGTAGCAATAGCTGTAAATGACACAAGACGTAAATTTAATCGCAACCGTGCAAAGGCAAAAATATACAGAAAAACGAGATTGAATGGAATGGTTACATAATTTAGCATGTCATCAGAAAGACTGAAGATTCAGGAACTCGGTGTAATTTTATCACAAAGACAACAAAAGACAAAGAATAGAAGCAAAATTTGTAAATCACAGTGTTGTTTAGCTTACAACGCAATTTATGGTCTTCTGATCTTCTCAGCCTCTTATAAAATCTCAAATATATCACATGGAACTACCATATGATTAGACATAACAGATTACACATCAGAAAGGTCCAAAAGGTGATGGGTGAATCAGAAACATTCCTAATCTTTGAGCATTATGTAGAATTTACATTATCTAGCTCGTCTCCAGATATTTCTAGTGCAAAGTTAGATTTTACTATAATACACACCAGACTTCTCCATTGCAGACAACTTGAACATATATATTCTCAATTTATAATTTTAGTTAAGCAGGTCAAATTCATGGGAAAAATACCGGAGTGTTAACTACAAACAACTGACCAAACCAGGAGATTCATCGAGTACTTTATTAACCTTAACCACCTTTCCATAAACAGTAGAATTGATTTGTAACAACAGCTAGCAACTGCGGTGCCACAAAAGCTTAGTTAGCCATTTATTTACATGATCCAAGTAACGCAGAATGTTAAATAAATCAACCGGCATGGATGAAATCCTAGAATTTAGATACTATCAAGAAAAGTCAACCTTAATGAATAATACTGCAGCATCTATTTCGAATAAGGAAGGAGAACAATAAATTAATCTACTCGATAAACAAAGTAAAAATGATGATGCTACAAAGTAAAAATTCAATTCCACAAATGAACAACATATCGAAAAACAAAAGACAATAAATTAAGATGCACAATAGTATACTAAAGACCTTAATCAGTGAAAAACATATTCATATACAAACTAGTGAAGTAGCAAACTTGAATTAATCAACAAATCATTACATTAAAAACAATAAACTGGATATACAAAACTAAATAAATTAACAGATCAGTGGATATAACTAAGAAGTAAAATTAAAAAGAAAAAACGAACAAATAAATCTAGATATGAAATTAAGGTGAAAAAGAGACCTTGCAGAAAAGGAGCAGAGAGGAGAAGCAGCGCGAGGACACCTTGAAACCTAATCGACGACATAATTGTGTTATGTTGTGTTGCTGCTGAGATGTGACGGAGAATCTCACCGAGATATAAATACCCCTATTAACTTTTCTTACACTTTCAACTGCACATTCCTTGTGTAACATCCCCTAAATGATTTTGGGCATGGTCAGTGATACATACAGTAGCAAAATTACCGTCGACCTTTACGCATTCAACTACTAAATTAATGAAGAAAAGAATGGTCAGTGGATTTTTTTTTTGAAAAAAAAGCTATTTGTATACATACCCAACTCTATTAAAATAACAAACCTACTTGTATACATACCTAATCAAGCGAACCCAACTTCTTTCAACACTAACAAAACTCCAGAGACCTGTAAACAAAACTCTATTAAAATAAAAATATAAAATTTGAAAATAAATTGGAAATAAACTTACTTTTCTCACACAAATCGAGTAGACCCAACTTCTTTCAAGATTATTTAGCACCAATCGAGCTCGATTTAGGAATTAATCGAGTTTAATTAAAGGTTTGTACAAATAGGGGTATAATTAGGTTTAGAGAGAGAGATTGAAAAGAGAGACAGTGAGAGATGAGAGAAAAGAGAGACTAAGAGAAGAGAGAAGAGATATAAGACAGTGAGAGAGAAGAGAGAATGAGAGAGAAGAGAGAATGAGAGATAGATGGGGGAAAGGGTTTTGGTTAAGGGGGAAAAACTGAGAATAAAATTTTTGGTTAAGGGGGAAATTTTTTGGTGTATTAACGGGGGAAAGAAAGAAGCGGACCTTTTTTATTTTTTTTTTAAAAATGATAATAGACATCGGTTGGTTAAGATACCGATGTCTTACAACACCTTTAACATCGATTTTGAAGTGACCAATGTTAAAACTGCTTTTATGATCGGTGACATTTCTAACCGATGTTAAAGGCGTGATGTCGTAGGCACTATTTCTAGTATTGATGCCTGTTTCCTTACTATTACCTTCACTGAGGACAATGTATATTTTAAGTTTGGGGGTAGTAGTTAAGGATTATATGTTATGTGTGAGTCGCATATAGTTTGCATATTCATGATAGTTTAGTTCATATAGTTGCATATTTGCCATGTAGTGGTTTTTTTTATAGTTTGTTGCATACAGTTCATGCACATGCATTATAACATGATCCCTTAGATGATTTTTCCGATTGATTTGTGATATTGATGCTAGTGTAGTAATGTCATATTTAGGGATGTTAAGTCTTATCGAGTTGATTTGCATGCTAGAAGCAATAAATTTCACTAAGTCTTATAGATTGCTTGAGTGCTAGATCATGATCATGTTTTGTTTATTTTTTGAGGTTTAATCACATGTTTATATTTAGAATTTAGGATATTCTCTTAATAGTAAAATAACATGGATATTCAAAAATTGGAGAAAAATAATTGGATTTCATTGCTAGTTGTCGTGGCTAGGTGTCAAATGGCTAGTAGCCGGCTCATTTTACATGAGCAGTCTAGGTTGAACGAGATGGAGCGAAACACACTCGTTCATAAATTATATGTAAAAAGGAAAAAAATGATGAAAACAATGTGTTGATGCATAATTGATCACAAGTGGGCTATTTAATGTGTTGATGCATAAATGATGAAAAAAATGTGTTGATGCCTAGTGCCTTAAGGCTTTTATAGTCTGGGATCCACTAACCTAATGCTAGCTACATGGGTATTATTGTATAAGTCTTTTGTGGACCTCACTCATTGCACGGTCGAATAAGTATATTTGTGTTGTTTATGTGTTATGAATAAAAGCATGAATTCATGTATAACTCTGATATAAGAATTGAAGTGTTATAAGTCATTTTGAGTTTAGCTTTTTATTCTATTTATAACCTTGTGATTGCCTTGATGAGTAGTGAGTCATGATTGTTGATCTAGTTGCGATAGTATATCTCTAAGCATGTGCACACACACACGCTCTAGTTTGTAAGTTGATTTGTGAGATTTGATTGATCTTTGTGCGAATAACTGCATTCATTGAGATGTTGCTCATCGATTGGTTTAGTTAATCTGAGGGGATCATTGCATTCATAAAGTTTGCATTCATGCATTTTTATTTCTTGTTCTTTGAGTCTGTTTATGCTTGAGGACAAGCATCGGTTCAAGTTTGGGGGTGTGTTAAGTGCAATTTATGTACACTTAGAATGCTCTATAAAGGCTTGAATTAATGTTTTGTACTCAAGTTATTTGTATATTTGATGTGTTTTTGTAGTATTTTTGTATTTCAGGCATAAATAAAAGAATCAGGAGATTTAGCATTGTTTTGGTGCTAAATTGGTGTTAGGATGGTGCTTAGGAAGATTGCTCGAGGATTGCCAACTCAAACCAGCCAAGAAAATAAGAAAATAAAGATTTTCCAGAAGGTTAGCGCGCCCACGCTGTAGTAGCGCGCTAGCGCTGTAGTAGCGTGCCAGCGCTGTAGTAGTGCGCCAGCGCTGTAGTAGCGCGCCAACGCTGTAGTAGCGCGTGGCCGCGCCGAAGATACAGAATTACAGCGCGCCCGCACTGTGAAGTGTGCGGCTGCGCCAGGTCGGGTTTCAAGAATCCTGATTCTACTATAATTTTGATCTTCTGGACTTTTAATCTGCATGGGATGCTATATAATGTTAACTTAAGATCATTTTTCAAGAACAAGACGTACCAGCGCTAAGGAGAAGATGTAAGAAGACCATATAGCATAATTCAACCAAGGCGAAGAGGATCTAGTTTATTCTTGTGATTCTTTGTTTTAAGTTATAATCTTAGATTCTAGTTTTCTTATTTGTTAAACCTATACTCTTGTTTAACGTACTTGGTTTATTATTTATTCAGTATAAAGACTACATTTATTATACCATGCTTTAATCGGAACCCACGTTGATGATGAGTCCGATTATGGGCTAATCATTTACTTATGGATTTCTTTAGCTAAATTGTTTCGATACCTTAGTGTGTGGTGATTGTATGATATCCTAGTATTGGTTGTGCTTATTCGTCTTATGAGCGTCGCAAACTTATAAGATAACGTGTTAATCTCTAATGAAGCGGAAGTGAATTTAGAGGTTTAGAACTTGCCATGCTAGCATAGGTTCATGTATTTGTTATGCATGATTCGCAGGTAATTTTAACCATCTTACTTGCCGTATATAATCATGATAGATAACTTGTTCATTAAACCGTTATGTTGTCAAATTCTATAGACATATAGGGTCTCAATATAATTGGTGTATATTCAGCTTATATCTATTTTGTGAATGTCTGGTAGTATGGTATTCGTACAACGAAAGTTGGCGTTTACTAGTTTCGTATTATCTGATTAGTATCATCACCATTGCATGATAATGTTAAGAACAAAAAGGCTATTGAATGAAGTAGTGATGAAGTTAGAACCCCATACTTTGGAGTAATGGTCTTCTAAAGTTTTAAAAATACCAGCTAGAGCAGCATGTCTAGCCCTAGAGCATTTGGTCCTTGCAACCTCAATCTCAAGGTCTTGTCTAAATATCTCTTGCATTTCCTTTATCTTTCACTGAGGATTTTTCCTTATTCTCCCCCCATAAGCTTCTATTAAGTAAGTCACGGTCACTAGCCTATTGTGATTTGGTGCAAAGATGATCAGGTAAGTATGTCTTGATTTGGACAGTCTCTGAATCTTCTAGCCTGCTGCACCATAGATAAAAGGTACACCCGTTTTCACATCCAACCAGTTGTCAGTTATCTTAGGATACTGAAGTAAGTCTTATTCCTTGTACATTTTGTAATTGGTTTTGGCATCATTGAGAATATAATTTGTGCTTCATTATATTAAGCATAAATTGGGGGAGATTGTTACGTGCTGATTCTCAATGATCAGGAGGAGCTCAGGATCTGACTGTTTTAGATGTCATCGGTATTTGATGCGCCGTCAGGATTTGATGCATCATCAGTATCTGCATAACATCAGTATTTGAAGGTAGTTTGTTGTGAAGATTAATTCTGTTCCTTATTTTGAGGGATGGATATGTGTTGCGTTCTGAGTGATAGGACTTTGTATATTCAGTTAAAGATATGTATCATTTTATGTTAGTTATTGATAATGCATATCCTAGACTGATTTGTAGCAGCTGTGTATTATATAAACACAGTTTAAGTCATCACATAGTGATTAATTCGAGCATTGTACGACCTAGAAGCTCTCAAGAACATCAGTATTTCTTGAGAGAGTTTATAACAGTTTTTATCAGAAATATAAAGAACTGTTATATTTTTATACTTGTTCAAAATATTTATACAATTGTATCCAACCCCCCTTAAAAAATTGTATTACTACTGGGCAACATAAGTTATAATTTGAATGGTAACAACTATAATATGGGTACTATCTGACATATGCAATTTATCCAAAATGGCCTACGTTCATGAAAATAATTACATGTCTGCAGGGTGAGAAGAAAAAATTGATCACCAAAAATCAAGAAAGCCAAAAAAAAGATGTCGAAAGAGCATTCGGTGTATTGCAGTCTTGATTTGCAATTGGTCCATCAAGATTCCGGGATAGAGTAGATCTGGCTAAAATAATGAGAACATGCATTATACTATATAATATGATTGTTGAAGATGAAAGAGACACATATGTCATTCCTTTTGGTCCTTTACCATCTTGCGATGGCACAACAAATGGCTTAACATCTCCAAATTTTGGAGAAAAACCTTTAGCTTCTTATGGAACGTATATTGAGAGAAATATTCAATTCCGTGATAGACAAAAACATCGTGAACTATAATCCGACCGGGTTAAGCATATCTCAAGGTTTCATAACAGTGGATAACCTATTTGAAATGCAATGTTTTAAATTAAATTATTCTTATAATGTTTTTCTTTTAAAATATGTAATGCATTTTAATTATAAATTATGTTTTATATTTAGTTTCATTAATATTAAAATTTTTAAGTTTTTATTTATTTTTATCATTTTATTAAAAATAAAAGTAGAATACTTATCATATTATTAGTTAATATAACATTTAATATGCCTAGCAAAAACAAAGAAAATGTAACATACAATAAGATTAAAATGGATCAAACATGGCCTACACAAAACTTAGAGTTGGGCTTTGTATGGGAAAGGGTTGTCCAACTAATTTAACAGATACACAGTTGATTAGGTGGAAAAAAATTCAGATTTTGGCGGGGAACTTGGGATCAATACTAAGAGTTTTTGGGTTAACCGTCGTACGAGTAAAATGATACAAATTAAATATGTGAAATACATACATAAATTAAATATATCAATTATATCCCGCTTAGAGTAGGGCCTGGAGAGAGAGGGTTTGAGGGGAAATCAGGATTTGGGAAGGGTAAGATATACGCAGACCATGCATCTATGAGAGGCTGAGTCCGTGAAGACCCCGGATTAGTGATGTAGCAACCAGTATTTTTTTTGTAATATATATATATACATGCAAGATTTAAAAAAAAAATATATTTGAATAATATATTTCTTTATGCTCAGAGATAAGATATGGGTCATTTTAAAATAGTGGGTCATAACTACCCGTCATAATAGGAGGGCACTACATCAAATTCGTAAATAAATAAATGTATATCAGCTAGATTATTTCTTGCACAACATCTTCTTTCTCAAGTACTCATCATTCTCTCTATTTTCTTTTAGCTTTCTTTTAAAATGTGTTTTCTCATTTTCTTTATACTCACTTTAATATACTTAGTTTATATAGATGTCAAGTTCTTTCCAATGCTTGCATACTTGTTGATTTGATATAATACGTGATTTATACATGCTATTAGATATTGATATTTGTTAATTAGTTCATATGTAGTTGATATGTAATTTGTAAAATATTTAAATACCATGTTTTTTTAAATTAGTCATTTATCTTATATATGACGATTTATGGTAGTAATCTTATAATTTTATTAAATTATGTAGGTATTTATCTTATATATGATGATTTATGGTAGTAATCTTATGATTTTATTAAATTATGTAGGTGTTTGCAAAGTATGAGGTTAATAATTTATGTTTTCATTTGATATAATTATATACACATATGCAGGGATATGTTTTATTGTAATATTATTATTTTATATAATATGTTCACTGTGACGGCCTCAACCCCGGGGTCAAGAGTTGACGTCACTAAACACAATTACTAAAATATAAACAACAAGATTATTATTAAAATATACTAACTTGACCCCAAACCAAGATCCGATATAGGTCCAAGTATGATTCAGGTTCACATTATTACAAACCATTTATTCAACATCTAACACACTCTAACTTTATTCAGCAACTCGTCAGACCTCATGGTCTGACACAACTACCTCAGAGGAGCCGGGTCCAGAAGGGGCGAGAACACGGATATGTCTGACTGGTCTTCTAGGCATCTGCGAGATATACATGACAGTTTGCAAGGGTGAGCATAATCGATCAACAGTACCAACATATGAATAACGGAATAAAAACAGTAATATAACAATAATAGGAACAGAGCTGTAATCATGTCATCAACATTATATAATGAAAATTGGAGATAAGTGGATATCATTAACTAGCATGCTTTATCAAAACAACGTAGTAGTGTGCTGTGCAAGTACCAGAGTCCAATTTTAGCATGATATTCACATTTATAAAACCGTTGTATCCACCACTTATACCCTTACGGGAATTACAAATCTAAATCAAATACGTAACGGATATGTGAAGACAGCTGATCAGGCTATCAACACCAGACGGCTCTAACTGCCATCTCATTGACCTATTCCGGAACTCAGAGACTAGCTAGGTCTCTGACCTGCTGGACTAATTGGTTATATAATGAGCGCAACCGAATTAGCCTCTTACGCCACCTCAATAAGCCTACTCTGGCCCCAATATATCCCATATCTGATCGCTTTATCCAGTTTTCAAAACACTTGTACCTATCTCATTTCAAAACCATACATTTTACCAGCACACATATAAAATCCAGTTCGTAAATCATTTTATTCGAGATAGGTAGAAGTTACTTTTCCCCAAAACAATTTGAAAACAGTGATTTATAACTATAGGGGATACGTAACTTAAAACGTTTCTGTTCCATTACGAGAATAAAATATTTAGCTATTCATACGTACTGAACCATAAAAGAATGGTCAGGGGTATTTGCCTTGCAACGCTTTACCAAACCCTAAATAGCTTTCACGCTGATTTCGATCCTGGGAAACTCGACTGGGATCTACAAGTACAGAGTACCCTAATCAGTTATACCGACATGCTTGATATCCTCAAATCCTGATAACTCAATCCGATAACCCGACTCGTATAGTTATTATACACATAATCACGTAATCCGAACACGAATAGGGGTAACACGTATAATATAAATACGTACATATTAAAATAGATTTTTAGAAAATTTTGGCAGCAACTTCTTTGTTTATAATTCTACCCGTCGATTACAATCGACGTCAACAATCACAACAATCCACAATTTTCATTCCAATACCAATTCCACATTCACGTATCTACAATTCCAATACACGATTTATTTTCGAAAACATTTTATACAAATCATTTTATTTATTTATAAAATTTAGGACTCTGAACAAAGTCATTAGCGTCCACCGTTGACTCACCGAAGTTCATTGTCAACGGCAGTATAATTTATTGGCGCCCGATATAATACAGGTTCCCCAAATAAATTACGTCGATTAATTACCAAAAATTTCCCGCATAATTTATTTCACGAATCCTTAATCAAATTATTCTCTACAGAAATTTGTAACAAGCAAAAAAAAAATCAGTCAACCAATACAAGCACACGCGCCAAACGCGCCAACAGAACCAAACGAAACAAAAACAGAGCCACAGGCGGCGTTGCCGCCTCCACCATCACCACCCACACACACAAAAATTACACACACATGCACATAAACTCACACACACATATACACAATCACACACATATATATACAACATGAATGAATCAACTGGAAATTGAAACAAAACAACCGGAAGTAATTACCGGGACTGGAGGCCGGAGAATCACCGGAAAAAGGAAGAAGAAAAACGGGGAGTGAAACGAAGTGAAGAGGAGTTGTTTCAAGAATCGGAGAAGAAGAAGAAGCCGAGAGCAACAGGGCAAAAAAAAAACAACTGAGACAAGAGATTGATGATTTAGGAATTGAGATGCTGTTAACACGTGTCCTGCAAAATTGGATACGTGTTAACTTCTTATTATAAGTTGTTAACACGTATCTCTGAATATCCAAGGACTCGATTTTTAACCTAAATTCTTATTTTAAAGAAACAGAATGCAAATTAAACATATCAAAATAATTCCAAAATACTCTTAAAATTTCAGAAATATCCCGAAGTTTATAAAAACATAAATTTCGAAATTTTAAAAATAATTTTTAAGGTGCACTTTGTACCCGATTTTCAACAAATAACGAAACGACGTACGGGTGAAATAAATCCCGAAAATTTCCAAAATAATTTTAAAATTCTTAGAATAATACAAACTTAATAAAATATAAGTTTCATGATTTTTGAAAATTTCCATAATTAAATATGGATTTTACAACTAAACACACTCAGAAAATCATTTAAAAATAAATAATTAATGACATATTGATTTCTCAATTTTATAAAGTTCTAAAAATAATTATTGAAATTATAAAATTATAAAACCAATTTTAGAGATCATCCAAATATTTATGAAATTAAAACTGTAATAAAATCACTTTATAGGCGAAATAAAATCGTATAACTCACAAATAGATCACATAATCCAATACTCATACCAACATATCACCAATAAATAAATAACAATCAACAACTGCTGCCAAAGTCAATACACACATTTTATTTAATTATTTATTCCACTATTACACTTTTAAATATTAGAAATAAAAAGAAAAATACACGAGTCGTTATATCTTTTCCCCCTTAAAAAGATTCTGTCCCCAGAATCTGACTTAGCTAAACAGATGAGGATATTTATCAAGCATGTATGACTCTAATTCCCAAGTAGACTCTTCTACTCGAGGATTTCCCCACAAGACTTATACTATAGGGATCGACTTATTTCTAAGGACTCGTTCTTTACGGTCTAGGATCTGGATCGGTTGTTCCACATAGGACAAATCTGGATGAAGCTCAATCGGTTCATATTCTATGACTTGATTCGAACTAGGGATATAAGGCTTCAACATAGATACGTGGAACAAATTATGAATGTGCTGCCACTGTGGTGGTAACGCTATCTCATAAGCAACCTTTCCCACTTTCTTTATAACTTCAAAGGGTCCTATAAATCTGGGACTAAGTTTTCCTTTCTGACCAAAACGCACTAACCCTTTCCAAGGTGATACCTTTAGTAACACCAGAGCTCCTATCTCGAAGTCTATATCCTTCCTATGCAAATCTGTATACTTTCTCTGTCTATCTTGGGTTGCTTCCAACCTTTTCTGAAATAATACTATTGCATCTTTGGTTTGCTGAACCAACTCAGGACCTAACACTTTCTTCTCTCCTACTTCATCCCAATATAACGGTGATCTACACTTACGCCCTTACAAAGCTTCGTAAGGCGGCATCCCGATACTGGCATGGTAACTTTTATTTTACGGGAACTCAATTAAAGGTAGGTATTCATCCCAATTAACCTTAAAATCCAAAACACAGACTCTCAACATATCCTCTATGGTCTGAATCGTTCTTTCGCTCTGGCCGTCTGTCTGTGGATGATAAGTGGTGCTCATATTTAACTTTGTTCCTAGGCACTCTTGGAATTTAGTCCAGAACCTGGAATTAAATCTCGGGTCTCGATCTGACACTATAGACACAGACACTCCATGTTTGGTAACTATCTCATCCAAGTATAACTTAACTAGCTTTTCTAACGAATACCTTTTATTGATCGGAAGAAAATGCGCTGACTTATTCAATCTGTAGATGATTACCCAAATAGCGTCATGATTTACCCCTGTCCTTGGCAATCCTACTACAAAATCTATAGCAATTTCTTCCCACTTCCATTGGGGAATCTCCAAAGGTTGTAACAATCCACTCGGTCGTTGATGTTCCTCTTTCACCGTTTGACACACATGACACTTACTTACCCAATTGGCAATATCCTTCTTCATTCCTGGACACCAAAAGTTTCTCTTCAAGACTTGGTACATCTTAGTACTACCAGGGTGGATATAAAACCTAAAGTTATGCGCTTCGTGTAATGCTTTATTTTTTAAATCCGTTACATTAGGAATCCAAACTCTGGATGAAAATCTATACAAACCTTGATTATCTTTTTGAGTACGCAACCCTTCTACCGTCAAAGTATCCAACTCTTGTTCCATAACTCCTTCTTGATACCTTTTGATCTTTTCCATCAATGTCGGCTGGAAAGTAACTTCATATAGTTGCTCTTGATTCTCACTAGGTACTTGAACCTCAATATCCATTCTTTCCAAGTCTTGGGCTAGTTTTTCCGCAACCTTGATCATATTCAACCTTTCTTTTCTACTCAGGCATCAGCCACCACGTTAGCTTTACCTGGGTGATAATTAATCAAACAATCGTAGTCCTTGATCAGATCCAACCACCTTCTCTGTCTCATGTTCAAATCCTTCTGCGTGAATATGTACTTCAGGCACTTATGATCCGTATAAATATCGCATTTCTCTCCATACAAGTAGTGACGCCATAACTTCAGAGCAAACACTATAGCCGCCAACTCAAGGTCATGAACCGGATATTTCTGCTCGTGAGGCTTTAACTGTCTGGAGGCATAAGCAATAACTTTGTCATGCTGCATTAGCACACAACCCAATCCTTTCAATGAAGCATCACTATAGATCACAAAGTTTCCTGTCTCATCTGGAAAGACTAATACTGTAGCCGTCACTAATCTCCGTTTCAATTCCTGGAAACTTTCTTCACACTTTTCCGTCCAAATGAACTTTTCATTCTTTCTGGTCAACTTGGTTAATGGGGATGCAATCTTTGAGAAATCTTTCACAAACCTTCGATAATATCCTGCTAACCCAAGAAAACTTCTTATTTCCGTCGGTGTCTTCGGTTGCTCCCACTTTGATACGACTTCAATCTTTACTGGGTCTACTTTGATACCTTCCTTACTCACCACATGTCCAAGAAGTTGCACTTCTGTCAACCAAAACTCACACTTGGATAACTTTGCATATAGTTATTTTTCTCTTAACTTCTGAAGAGCAATCCGTAGATGTGTTGCATGATCTTCTGGATTCTTTGAATATATGAGGATGTCGTCAATAAATACAATAACAAACTCATCCAGATACTCCTTATATACCCTATTCATTAAATCCATAAAAGTCGCTGGCGCATTCGTCAATCCAAACGACATCACTAGAAACTCATAATGGCCATACCTTGTTCTGAATGCAGTCTTGGGGATATCTTCAGGCTTTATCTTCAATTGGTGGTAGCCAGATCTTAAGTCAATCTTTAAGAAATAACATGCTCCCTTAAGCTGATCAAACAAATCATCGATGCGTGGCAAAGGATACTTATTCTTTATCGTCAACTTGTTCAACTCTCTGTAGTCAATACACAATCTCATACTTTCATCCTTTTTCTTCAAAAATAGCACTGGAGCACCCCACAGAGAAACACTGGGTCGAATGACTCCCTTATCCAATAGTTCCTGAAGTTGCTTAGCCAATTCTTTCATTTCCATTGGGGCCATCCTGTATGGAGCCTTAGAAACTGGTTCAACTCCAGGTATCATATCAATGGAGAACTCTATCTCTCGATCAGGTGGCAATCCTGGTAACTCTTCTGGAAAAACGTCAGGGAACTCTCTCACTATGGGAATCCCATCCAAAATAGGGGTCTCTTTCTCCGTATCCAGCACATGAGCCAAATACGCCTCACACCCTTGCCGCAACAATCTCTTTGCTTGCATTACTGAAAGGAACTTTTTATCCTGCCTCTGCCCTTGGTAGCTGATCTTTTTATTATCTGGGGTGTACATAACAACTCTCTTTTTCTTACAGTCAATATTCACCTTATATAGAGACAACCAATCCATACCTAAAATAACATCAAAGTCTCCCAACTCGAAAGGTATTAGGTCAACAAGGAACATATATCCTGAGATCTCTAGGGAACATCTAGGACAAAATTGACTTACGGGTACTTTATCCTTATTAGCCACCTCTATGGTCAAAGGTTCCTCTAAGTCTTCCAACATCAATTACATTTTATTCAAATAATTCACAGATATAAAAGATTTGGACGCTCCCGAATTCAACAAAACATTAACAGGTACAGAATTAAGAGAAAGAGTACCCGCAACCACATCGGAATCATGAACTGGAGACTTCTTGGTCATCTTAAAAGTCCTAGCTCTAGCAGTACTGGTTGCTGGTTTTTGGAACACGCTCCTTCCAACATTACCTTGGGTCACCGACTTGCAATTCCTCGCTATGTGTCCCACTTTGCCGCAACTAAAACAAGTTACTCCTTGAATCTCAGACTTACACTCCTTGAATCAACTACCGGCTTACTAACCCTCGTCGGGGCAGAGTTAACTGAAGTAGTACTGGGTCTAACCTGGGGAAAATTCTGCCTCTTGAACCTCTTATTCTTATTCTTTCCAAACCAACGCTGGAACTTCCGACTTGTTATTCCTGATTCTGACCTAGCAGGTCCACTTTCAAATTTCCTCTTCTTCTCACCCTTCTCCTTTGCAGCTAACCTCTGATCACTCTCCATCACTAGGGCAGCCTGAACTATCGAAGTATAGGTCTTGAGTTGTAAGGCTACAACTCTACTCCTTATTTATTGCTTCAATCCTTGCTGAAACCGCTTTGCTTTCTGAGTTTCTGAGCTCACATACTCGGGTGCTATATGGGCTAACTCCGTAAACTTTGCTTCATACTCCGTAACACTCCTATCTCCTTGTTTCAATTCCAAAAATTCCATCTCCATTTGACTCTGGAGACAGTCTGGAAAGTATTTCTCCAAAAACAACTCTGTGAATCTGGCCCATGGAACAGGACCTTCTCCTTCTAGGGCTCACGTAGATTCCCACCAATAATTCGAATCATTCTTCAGAAAATAGCTAGTATAATCTGTCTTTAAATCCTCACTCACCTTGGTGAACGCAAACGCTTTTTCCATCTCCTTCAACCATATCCTGGCTGCAACAAGATCTACTTCTCCTTTAAACTCTGGGGGCTTTACTGCCTGAAAAGACTTGAAACTAACACCCTGATTGGTCCCCCTCATCTCATACTGTTGTTGGATTTGTAGTTGCTGCTGTTGGATTTGTTGCTGTTGTTGTTGTATGAGCTGCTGTTGGTGTTGTTATTGTTGCTGTTGCTGGAATTGTTGTTGCTGTTGGGCCAGCTGTATAGATTGCTAACGCAACAAATTCATCAATTCACTCATGGAAAGATCCCCAGCAGATCCGTTATTGGGTTGAGATTTTCTCTTTAGTGGCATCTGATAAGTGGATTTTATATCCACTTGGAATGCTTTATTACAAGCTTAAATTGGTGTTTTAGACTCAAGTTGTTGGTATTTTGATGTGTTTTTGTGTTATTGCATTTCAGGTATTAGTTAAATGAAGAAAATAGCTTTTAAAGGAAATATGATGAAAAGTGATCAGAATTGGAAGCTAAGGCCATTGTCAAGTTGTAGAGAATCTCAATAGCTTCGCGTGGGCAGTTGAATCGCCTAATTCTGACGAGTAGAACTCAAGTTATGGCCAAAACAAGATTCATCAGAATATTTTTCCCAGTCAGTAGCTGAGCGCCCGCTCAGCAGAGCTGAGCGCCCGCTCAGAGAGCTGAGCGCCCGCTCAGGAGAGCTGAGCGGCCGCTCAGGGCGCGGCTGGTCGCTGATTTCGCTGAAAAAGCCTTTTTTGAGTAGAATTTGACGATTTTAAGGGTCCAGGTCCACTAGGGGCGTATATATACTTAAAAAAAAGGGTTTTCATCATCCGGGAAGATTGGGATACCAAGGAGAAGACCTAGAAGCACAGAACAACTCCGAAAAAGAAGATCTTGTTTTCAACTTGTGATTCTTTGAATTATTTGTAACTTTGGATGCTCGTTTTCGTTCTTGTTGAACCTAGATCTCGTTTATTCGTACTTTGATTATTATTTAGTTTATTAAGACCTTGTTTATACCATGCTTTCATTGGAACCCATGGTGACGATGAGTTCGATTATGGACTAATCGTTGTCATGGGATTCTAGCGGATTTACTTATGGATTTCAATAATTAATTGTTTCGATATCTTGGTGTGTGGTGATTGATTGATATCCTAGTATTGGTTGTGCTTATTCGTCTTATGTGTGTAGCTAACATATAAGATAGCGTGTTAATCTCTATTGAAGCGACAGTGAATATAGAGGTTTAGAACTTGCCATGCTAGCATAGGTTCATGTATTGTATGCATGATTCGTAGGTAACTCTAACCGTTTTACTTGCCCTATGTAATCAAGATAGATAACTTGTTCTTAAACCGTTATGTTGTCAAATTCTATAGACATATAGGGTCTCAATATAATTGGTGCCTATTCAGCTTCTATCTCTTTTGTGGATGTTTGGTAGAATGGTACTCGTGCAATGAAAGTTGGCATTTATCAGTTTTGTGTTATCTGATTAGTGTCCTCACCATCACATGCTAAGGTTAAGAACAATAAGGCTATTGAATGAAGTATTTAATGAAGTTAGGATCCCATGTTTATCATATATATTAATTTAACCTCAATTCTCTTAGTTAATGTTATTTAGTATAATCTCTTAGTTTAATAAAAACCCAATTTGTTATTTGTCTTAGCATTGAGCGATAACCATACATTGTTGCATAGGTGCATAAATTGAACTTAACCTAAACCAGTCTCTGTGGGAACGAATCTGATTTATATCTTATACTACTTGCGAATGCGTATACTTGCGTGAATATTAGCGCGTATTTTCGCCCTAACAAGTTTTTGGCGCCGCTGCCGGGGACTCGGTGTTAATTTTTAGTTTATGTGCTTGTCATCAGTGGTCGTTAAAGTTCACTGACTCGGATTCTTTTACTTTCACAGTTTATTTGTTTGTGTTTCAGGTACTCATTACAATGGGAGATCCAGCAGCACGAACGAAAGCCTTGATGGATTTTTCTAAACCCAAGATCAATGACATTCAATCTAGTATTGTCCAGCCAGCTATCACAGCTAATACCTTTGAGATCAAGCCTGGCATAATTCAATGGGTACAGACTTCAGTCCAGTTTGGGGGTTCTCCAACGGAAGATCCCAATACACACATTAGGGATTTCATTGAAATATGTGACACCTTCAAGTTCAACGGTGTTTCTGAAGATGCTGTGAAGCTGAGACTGTTCCCATTCTCTCTGAGGGACAAGGCTAAGAGCTGGTTACACTCTCTACCAGCTGGTTCGATTACTACTTGGGAGGATCTTGCTCAGAAATTCCTTACTAAATTCTTCCCTATGGCGAAGACAGCTGCAATCAGAAACGCTATTACTCAATTTGCGCAGCAAACGGGAGAATCGCTAAGTGAAGCTGGGGAGCGCTACAAGGAGATGCTTAGGAAGTGTTCTCATCATGGAATTCCTGATTGGATGATCATCACTTGTTTTTACAATGGGTTGGGAGCACAGTCCAGACCCATGCTCGATGCAGCATCAGGCGGAGCATTATGGGCAAAGAGCTATAAGGAAGCTTATGATCTAATTGAACTGATGGCTGCTAATGAATATCAGTATCCAACCCAGAGATATCCACAGGGCAAGGTAGCGGGAGTACTTGAGGTGGATACAGCTACGACTATCACTGCTCAACTAAAGGCGTTGTCTATGAATGTACAACCCAAAATGATTACTTGATAAATTTACAGTTAATTGCCATTATCTGCCACAAGTTATAATTATACATAATTGATTCTCAAAAGTAGATGGTCTAATCTACAATAGATCTACCTCTGCAGCTATAGCAGCTACAACATCAACGGGAAGACGCGGGACGCTTCCCACGCGCTTGCGCTGGGTCTGCTGGAGTCTGGCCATCTTTCCTAACTGTTGTTGTGTGATGAAGAAATAAAGCAAGGGTGAGCAGCAAGCCCACCAAAATAATATGTATAATGATTAACAATATATGAGCCTTCTCATAGTACTCATGAAAGTCTTAGTCAAAAGAAATGAACCAAGTTGATATCTTAATGCGATGAAGTCGCAAAATATTCAGTATATATATATACATATATACTTTTCAAAATATTGGAAGTCCTCTTCCATGCATAATACACACAGAGTTCCAGTGTATAACTGTATAAAAATATCGTTGCAAGGTGATCTCATATATCTAACCTTGTCTCAATGTTTTTCTGAAAATCTTTGTCATGCATAAGATAATCATTTACTAGATATAAGTTTAAAAGATGAAGTTACAAGATACTCCAATATACTTATATCTTTTCCAATACCACTTGAACTACCACCGTTCAAGTTACAATCAGTTTCAAAAGTTCATCACATAGATGAGACTACAAGACAAGATTTGAATAGATTCAATCTTTGAAATATTATTGAATGAAATAAAGTTACGAGATACTTTATTTAGTCCCGATATATATATATATCCACATATATATATCTCTTAAACATTTCCTGGAACCTCTGTTGTGTAAAGTATGAACAGAGTTTGAAACATCCAATGAATTTTGGAAAGGAAAAGAATTTTGGCATAAACCAGATATCTTGCTGATCAGGCAAAGATACCAATAAGTAACCTTTTCTACTGTAGATGGATGAATTCCTCACCGGTCATCACCCTGGCCGCATTAGGACCTCGCGCTAGACCGTTACCCGGCCCCTCACGCGTTGATGGACTGCCACCCAGCCACTTACACTTTCATAGACCGTATCCCGGTCTGTCGCTTATGCCGACTCAATTAGATGGGCTTACTTCCCGAACATTGGGCAAGTAATCAATTCATTTACCAAAACTGCAACCTCGTTGCGAATATAAAACACATCACAGAGCCGGATTCCCCAGGTTTTGAGCGAGTATTTAAATCCCCTTAAAAAGGAAGATCTTAAATATAAAAATGAGTTTTGGGATCCGCTCTAACTTTTAAAAATCATTTTGAAGACTCAAAAATACTTTAAAGAGTGTTTGGAGTAAAGCTGATTTAATGAAGTAAATCAGTCCCCATATATTAGAAAATATCTGAATATTATTATTTAAATAATATTCCCATAAAGAATAATCTTTATAAAAATAATTGAAGTAGAAGTATTAAAACTTATACTTGAAACGAGTATTAAATAACCAAAGATATACTTATATGAAAGTACTATCTTTATTTGAATAATCGAAAATAAGTTTGATTATTTACACCTTATTCTTTAATAAAATAAAGAACAAATCTCAGCAAATAATCGGAGTCATAGATCCTCAAATGAATATTCAAAAATATTCATTAAATAATATAAACCGAGTCATAAGCCCTCGAATGAATATTCAAATATTATTCAAATAATAAAATAAAAGGAGTCATAAGTCCTCGAATGAATATTCGAAATAATATTCAATAATAAAATAAAGGAGTCGTAAGTCCTCAGATGAATATTCGAAATAATATTCAATTATAAAATAAAGTTAAAGTTATCGAATAAACCTTATTCGATTAATAGTTTTGAAAACTATAACCATATATATATAAAAATATATATATTATACTCGGGAACATCGACTCCCGGTTTAGAAATATGTTCACCTTTGGGTCCCCTATACTAAGGGTATACGCAACTACTGCTTATCTCTAGCATAGGTATTATGCAACTATAAGCATCGAAATCAACAGATAGATAACCAGATTATGAAACAGACATGCATATATACCATATCAGCATGCTCCAATATATCGCAAAATTTGCTAATAACAATCATGCACTTATCACAAGATAATGCATATACATATATTTACATCACAACAACAGTTATAATGGGTAGAAAACTTGCCTGAGCGACTGGGGGTTACGAATGGCTCGGGACGAGTCTGGTAACCTATAAGCAACAAGTAAGTTGGAATTAAACCAAAGTCACTTGTAAATCTATACCCTAACCAACTCAGACTCTAACGCTCGTTTTGCGCTCACTGATTCGCTTAAGTCACTCGGGTACCCTCGGCTCCACCATGTTTAATAATTTAACCTTTACGAGTTTTAAAGCAATTCCTTCGCGAGTGTCTTACCAACTGCCTAACACACTTACCATAAATGTTTCATACATTAATTAACCCTTTTTGGTCCTTAACCTATGTTTCAAAGTAAGGCGAGGGGAAAAGTTTCGTTCGCGAAACGCCGTTACTTGAAACGGTCGTTTCTCCTAAACCGTGCATCGGAATCGAACGAACTACATATCAAAACGAAGCTCGTAACATGAGCTATCTAAACATGGCAGTGGTCATAATCTAGCAGGGGGTTCTCGGGTCCTAATGTTATGCACAAAAACAGTCCAAAGAAAATCGGACGTTACGACGGCTATGTTTACGCGATTACCAATGTTTAAACTACTCCAATTAACCACCAACCAACTCATAACCATCAATACAACAAAACTTCACCTAAACCATACCACATCAGTCCATATTCTCCAAGGTTTTCAACTCAAACAACCACAATCAAGACCTATGAACTATAATCAAGCTTCAATTACCAAAACACTTCCAAATCAAACCAAACTACTAATAATCACAATCCATGCTTCTCATTTCACAACACCAACCATTAAACTTACTAAAAAATAAAGTAAAGGCTAGGGTTTGAAGTTTATACCTTCCTTGGGAGGTGTTAAGTTGCTAGGAAGCCTTAGGGAGCCTCCTACAAGCTTGATCTTTCCAAAGAAATCAAGAACACAAAGTTAGGCTTTGAAGTTTCTAAAAGTCCGATTTAAAGAACTGTCAAAATGAGGGTCTTACCATGATTATTTGGACGAGACTTGTGAACAAGAGTTGTAGGCCATCTCAATACCTTTCCAATGAGCTATAGAACACAATATTTGAGTGAGAAATGAAGGAGATACAGCAGTTTTAGTGTTCTGGTTCTGTTTTGGCCGAGAGCATGAAGAACAATGCCTTGGTTTCTTTTTGATTTTGATGAAAAATGATTTGCTTGGCTTGGTTGGTTTGATTTTTATGTTTGTTTTAGTAAATTACCTAGTTGCCCTTGATTTTTTGTGGTTAAAAAGTCACCACATCTCCTTCCTTTTTTGTCATGCTTGTGTCATCCTCATGATGTCATCCTCCCCTCCTTGCCCTCTTTCTATTGGCTGGATGACATCATCCCCACTAATTCCCTTGATTAACTTCCTAATCGTTTGCCTAATGACCGCTGATCTGTTATACGGTTCGCTTAACTTTCATTTTCGTTTATCGTTTGAGGGATCATACCCGGGATCTTATTACTTAGGTTCCCTTAACCTTTCTCAATATATTATATTCCTTTTATGATCCTCTCCTATAATCCTTTAATTTAAATCCTTTTTATCCTGTTACCTTTTTCTTAAATCTTTCCGTATCTAGTGTATTTCCGGGAAAAATCAAAGTGTTCGGATTTGGATTCTGACGATCTTTACATACACTTATATCCCATATAAGGTACTAATAAAATCTCAGAATATCCATATCAGAACCCCTACATAGTGTGGCATGAAAAGTTTTCTCATTCAGCAAAAACACTATTCATAAGGGTTTCAAAAATTTCCCAAAAATTGGGGTTATTACAATGAAGATCGATTCTCTGGCTAACTATGGTGTTAAGCAGATAATTAGTGTTTGTGAGCTGTGTGCAGGTCCGCATGCGACAGAGTAATGCGCTATATCTAGCGACTCAGCTCAGTTTGTGAGCAACTTTCAGAGATCACAACAACCAGTTCCAGACACTTATCATCCTGACAACTGGAATCATCCTAACTTCAGCTGGAGCAACAATCAGAATGTGGTGCAACAGCCGTTCCAGCCGTTTGGAAATAAGCTGTTCAACTCTCTTGGTTTTCAGCAACAACTCCAACTTCAACAACAAACTCATGATGCAGGTCTATCTTCGAATGAAAAATCTGAATTAGAGGAGTTGAGGCTTATGTGCAAAAACCAGGCTCTTATATGCCAAAGCCAAGCTGTTTCTATCAAGACTCTGGAGAACCAAATAGGGCAAATTGCTAATGCCTTATTGAATCGACCACCAGGAATGCTTCCTAGTGATACAGAAGCCAATCCAGGAAAGAGGGAAGTTGAAGAACATGTGAATGCCATCACCTTAAGGTCTGGAAAGGTCGCAAGCCCCCAAATTCAACAAGACGAAGAGCCTGAAAAATCTCAAGATTCAGAAAATGCAGTTGTGGCTGAAGAAGATGTGCAGAAGGAAGTAGAGGTGGAACCAAGGAAGACTACTGTGGAACACACTCCTCCTGAGGGTAATACAGGGGAGAAACAGATCTATCCCCCACCTCCTTTTCCAAAGAGGCTGCAGAAGAAAAATCCGGATAAGCAGTTTGAGAAGTTTCTGGAGGTGTTCAAGAAACTTCATATCAACATACCTTTCACTGAAGCTCTTGAACAGATGCCTAGCTATGCGAGGTTTATGAAAGGTATTCTCTCTCGGAAAGTGAAGCTCGATGACTTAGAGACCGTTGCTCTAACGGAGGAATGCAGTGCTGTGCTGCAACAGAAGTTGCCTCCGAAGCTTAAAGATCCTGGAAGCTTCACTATTCCTTGCACCATCGGAAACTTGTCGTTCGACAAGTGTTTATGTGATTTAGGAGCTAGCATCAATCTGATGCCCTTATCTATCTTCAAGAAGCTTGGTCTGCCTGAGCCGAAACCAACATACATGTCATTGCAACTAGCTGACCGTTCTATCGCTTATCCACGAGGTATAGTGGAGGATGTCTTGGTCAAGGTGGATAAACTCTTCTTCCCTACTGACTTTGTAATTCTTGATTTCGAGGAAGATAAGAAGATTCCCATTATCTTGGGAAGACCATTCTTGGCTACAGGCCGAACTATGATCGATGTGCAAAAAGGAGAGCTTACGATGAAGGTTCATGATCAGAAGGTCACTTTCAATATGTTCAAGGAAATAAAATTACCCACAGCTAAAGAGGAGTGCTTTAAAGTAGAGCAAATTCAGGTTTTGAATGCACCTCTGTGGAAGAGGAAGTTGGATGTGCCATTCGATTCTCTTGGGTTAGCAGAGCTGAAAATTTCTCAGGATCGTCTCGAGTTGTCTATTGAAGATGCTCCTACACTTGAGCTCAACCCACTGCCAAATCACTTGAGTTATTCATTCTTAGGTGCACTGTAACGACCGAGGAATTACGCTTGTATTATATTATAATAATGATAAATTATGTGTATTATTATGTGGTTAAATGTGTTAAGTCGTTAAACCCTAACTGATATATGCTATGTGTTGGCTGTTTTGATCCAAACGTGTTTTGGATATTTATTGAGCATTTTATCATCAGTTATATATATAGTATATCAAAACCTGTACAGCTCAAAACTATGTTTTAAAAGCTCGTATTTCAAACAAAATCATTGGCCCTATTTTGCCAAAATTGCCCTATCCCATATCGCTATTCTGAACCCCTAAACATTTTACAAATTTACCTTTTTCGCGAAAAACGACTTTTCCGGACCCCTTCGGGTACTAAAAGCCCCACAAAAATCACATTTTTATTTTTATATGATCATGAAATTATCATACATTATTTTTCTTTGCATTTTTGTAATATTCACAATTTTTGGGAATTTTTGACATTAATTTTGTATTTATTGGATATTTAAAAATTCATTATTAATACCCAAAAATTATAAAAATTGGGGCCAAATATTTTTATTAGAGGTATAATTAGACCCTTAATTTTATTTGGGGGTATTATTTTACATAGTATAAATAGCTGAATTAATAATAATTTTTAGTTAGTTAATTATAAAAAAATCAGTTTAATAAAAATTAGAAAGTGTGGGTGAAGTTTGTGTTCTTGAAGAAGGGAGAAGATCAAACAGTGATTTTGGGAGATTTACTAATCCACTGAAAACGCTCGAGTAACCAATACAATCCTTGTGAAGATACGAATCTATTGATACTAATATCAACAACTGAGGTTTGTTTAAGCTCAAAATCGATTTTTATGTTCTTGGCATGAAATTCGGTTTTTGATTTTGAAGAATCATTTGATTGTTTGGATTATGTAGTTAGTTTCGTTGTAGTCTTAGGAGTAATCAGGTATTTTTATTATGATTTTACAACCCCTGAATCGATATGCCGAGTTCTTGAGTTTAACCATTTTTGATTTCGTTTTTTTTTAGATTTGTATATGTTTTTGCTCGTGATTGATGTTAGGAAGTGATTGTAGAAGTCTATAGCTTCGTTTTGGCATAAAAATCACGTTGTTTTGTGTTGTATTCGTCAAAAACGACTTCGCCGGATTCTGGATTGAAGCTCGCCGGTATTTATGGTGGTTCTAGCCGGAGAAGACGATCCACACGATGGGGATAGAAGAGGATGGTGGGATTGTGTTCCTGGAGGGCTGGGGAATGAAAACCCTCAACTGAATTCGTCGTTTCATCGCTGATTTGGCCGGATTGATTTGCCGGAAAACCACCAGTGTCGTTGCCAGCGGGGTTGTTCATCTTGACCCAAAAACCCGGGTTCCAACCCGTTTTCCAGAAAGTGTTGACCCGGTTTTGATCTTCTAAACTTTAAAAACAGAATCCTAAAACCTGTTTCTGTAATTTTACTTAATTACTTTTATTTCTATAAATTCAAAAATTTAATTGTAAATTCTAAAAAAATCAAATTTAAATTTGGAAAATTATTAATAACAATTTCTGAATTATGTTATTTATTTTGAAATTCGAATTTAATTATTTAATTATGTAATTATTTATCTAATTATTTATTAGTTATCTAATTAATTACTAATTAGGTAATTAATTAATAATTAGGTAATTAATTAATAAATAAGGATTAAATAATATGATTAATAATCCGATAATTAGTTAATATTACGAGTAGTGATTCGTTAAGTTAGAATTATTAATCGAGCGATATTTATTCGAAGAATATTGTACTAATTATTCATATCGAATAATTAAATATTGATAATTAATTAACGAATTGTATAAGTTATAATAATAATAATAACAGTTCGATAGTTATTCGAGAAATCGCGAGTAGCTCGTATTTATACAAGTAGTTGCTCGTTGAATTATGATTCGAATAATATTTATTTATTCGATAAGTATCGTATCAGTTATTTGTATCGATTAGTTATTTATAAATAATCGATCTAATTGAGTAAGTGATAATAATTTGTAAATAATTTTAATAAATTATAATTAATTCTAATAATTAGGGATTAATTATTTTAAATTACAATAATTATTAGTTAATTATTTAAAATATAATTAAGGATTATTTAATTATAATTAATTATTTATAATTAATTATTAATTAATTAAATCTTGTTTAATTCATAATAATTCAACCGTTAATCCGATTTGAGCGAAACGAAGACCCCTAGACTCAGAAAAATGAAACGAATCCAATAAAAATAATTGTAAGTTATAATTTCCTCCAAAAGAGAATGGTTTGGTGATAATTAATAGTTCGTAGGCCCTAATAGGGGTATAATTTAACCAAATAATCCCGAAAAATTATAATAAAGTCAGATAAGGCTAGTTAATGCAGGTATGAGTCTAGAATCAATTCTAAAAAATAATTATAAGTCTAAAAATTGATTATGTGCTTTATGTGCTATATGCTTTATGTGATTATGTGAACCTATGTGCTATATCAATATATGTGTATATATGCGAATCAGATAGAAACGCATGGGTAGACTGATAAGGTTACGTGATATCAATTCCAGATACACGTATATAGTAAGTTATCTAAACAACTATCTTTCCATAATTGGTTCAGTGTTAGCAAGGCAGAGTAAGCTAGGGACAGAAGGCGGTGAGTTGAATCAGGTTAAGTACGCGCGAGGCAAGTTTTTCCCCTATTCTAAATTCAGAATAGTGAATTATATTCCATTTTACATATCAATTATACTTTGATAATTCTTGTTCATATGCACTGATACATATCTATTGATTCTTGTTTCTATTTCATTTCGATTCTTGATTTTTCCCAATTTATTGAATCCTCTATTCATATTCCAATATTTTTACCCTTGTTACATATATTATGATATATCCTGATGTTGGGATACATCAAAAGCATTCCGATTGTTCCGGATGCTAAACTTCGGACTGGATGGTTACGATACGGGCTGGGTTTTACTCAGACCTTTAATTAATAGGCCATAGCTGCCTGAGTACTCTTTATGTTGGTTGGATCTATACAGTTGGGTATAGATTCGCACTGTATCCTGACTGATCAGTGGGTTATAGTGCATATGTTGGTTTTTGTTTCCAGTCTTGTTCATTTGGCACTCGCCAGTATTGGCAAATTACTATTCGATACAGATACAGATGGTTGTTACAACCAGCAGCTTATTGGTTCACTTATTTCTCTCTCTTTATACTATCTATATTGTTGCAGGCTTGTTGAGCAATTTTGGCTCATCCTCTTTTATTGTTATTCCTATTGTCTTACAGTTAAGGTAGAGAATGAAACCCATCAGAACCCGCGTAGTCAAGAAGCGAGTCAAGCAGCGGAACCCTCTTATACCAAGGGTGTTCATCCCTATTCCTGAAGAGAGCTTTGAGTTATCAGATCAGGTGTAACAGGATAAGTACTATTATGGTTTGAATAAAAGTTGTGTGGTGAGCATGTAGATAGAATAAAGTTTTGTAATAAAGAGAGTTCTTGAGACGGATTGTTTTTATTTGGTTTGTAATAAAGTTAGTATGTGGTTCTTGTTTTCAAATCTTAACCTTAAAAGATCCTGAGTAGTAGTAGTTCGGGGTAACTATTTCAAATATATTCCGCTTGTGCAAGATTAGTGAGTAATTATTATTAGTAATACCCCAAATCTATACCCCGTATTTGGAGGGTGTTATAGTTGGCATCAGAGCTTAGATTTGACCTTTGAAAACAAGAACGTTAGGGCTAAGATAAGATAGGAAAATGAGATAGGATGAGAGTAAGAATGTTAGGATTGTTTGTCTATGTGATTAGAAGTTATGAGTTTAGGATTGTGATTTGATTGTTTTTGTGTTATTATTTTTATGTATATTAGATGGCTTCTTTATCATCATCTACGGAGAGGACCGAAACAGATCCAGTGGATGCACCGGTAGTAGCCCCAGTGTCAGAGCAGATCTTACCTCCATTGCCACCTGAGCCAGCACCAGAGATACCACTTCCCCCAGAGGTACCAGATGTTGTAGATTATTTTCCATATTTTGAGCCAGAGATACCAGATTTTCCACCACTAGAGTTTCCGATGTTCGATATTCCTGACATGATTGATCTTCCGCAGTGGGAGGATTTAGAGCCTCAGATTCCTATGCCACCAGTCGAGATTCCAGAGCTGCCACATATGGAGCTAGAGGCAGAACCGCCAGTGTATGCGCCGATGGAGCAGCCTGTCTTATTTCCTGCCCCATTAGCCATTTATGCACCTGTTCCAGGAGTTTATCAGTTTCCTCAGCCAGAGTTTATGGATGATATTGTGGTGGATGGACCATTACCTTCTCGAGGTTCCAGCACTGATCTTCGGGAGCATCATACCGTGACATACCAGCGCTTTCAGGCAGAGAGGGAGGAGAGGATTAGATGGCAGAACCAGTGTAGGGAGATCCTTGGGTTGTATGAGACACAGACGGATGGTCCTGTCAGAGCATTACGACCGGATTATATACTGAGAGAGAGGCTACATCATATTCACCGAGTTAGTTCGCAGCAGCTTACTGAGTTGAGACAGCAGGATCTTAGTGCGGAGACAGCATATCGCAGAGCATTGGGACTTACCGAGGCAGTGCTAGAGGCATTGCAGGAGGAGTTGAGCCACGTACCACCAGGATTTTGAGACCAGCAGATCAATGAGTGTGGTATTATGTATATTTTGTAGATAGAGGCAGCATAGTATTGTATGACTAGTGTGTATGAGTGTAGCTACTGACTTTGACCGATAGTAGTAGTAGCAACATGACTGTTGTATCATAGGTTTTTTGTATCAAGCACTGACACCTGTAGCTGGTGTTCTACATGTATATATACGAGATGATCTTTTGCACATTTCTTTATTTTATTTCCAGTTATTTAAGCATTTATATTTATTTCAGTACCATTGCATATTTATAAATGTAGTTTTATTTACGATCATGTTGTATCCTTATGTAAAAAAAAAAAAAAAAACACACACATCATACTGTTTTATCTATTCAGTTATTTAATAAGCTGTTTTATTTTCTCAAATCGATTGTTTTAGTATATGTTTAATATACTGTTATTAAAGAAGACCGTTGTTTATTTACCAGAAAGATGGCACCTAAAAGAAAAACACAACCCGATTCATCAAATGGGAACACCGAGGGCCAAAACAATAATAAACAGATGGATCAGATGTTTAATCTCATGCAACAACAAATGTTGATGATGCAACAACAAATGCAGCAGCAACAGCAGCAGTTCCAGCAACAGATGTTACAGCAAGCCGCTCATCCAGGACATCAAGTACCACCAGCAGCGCCTACGACCACTTTCAAGCAATTTCAGTCGGTGAAGCCACCGGAATTTATGGGTTCCACGGATCCTACAAAAGCGAGAGCTTGGCTGAAAGAGATGGAAAAAGCTTTTTCATTGGTAAAGGTTGAGGAAGAGTAGAAGACGGATTTTTCTAGCTATTTCCTGAAAGGCGAAGCTAATTACTGGTGGGAATCGAAGAAAGCTTTGGAAGAAGAAGGTGTGGTGACCTGGGATAGATTCACTGATCTTTTCTTGGAGAAATATTTTCCTCGTTTTATGAAAAACCAGATGGAGATCAAGTTCCTGGAGCTGAAACAAGACAACTTATCGGTTGCGGATTATGAGACCAAGTTTACGGAATTGGCAAGGTTTGTTCCAGAGCAGGTGGATACGGACGAGAAGCGGGCCAAGAGATTTCAGCAAGGACTAAAACCATGGATTCGTAGCAGGGTAGCTGTGTTTGAATTGACAACTTATACAGCTATTGTTCAGAAGGCTATGATTATTGAAGGAGAAAGCGAAGCAGCTCAGAAAGAGAAAGGACCAGGGAATTTTCAGAATCGTTTCAACAAAAGGCCGGGATTTCAAGCTCGAGGAAAAGTAAACTTTAGGAGGCCAGAACAAAACAACCAGAGGATGGGTAATCGACTACCTGCCCCAACTCAGCAAAGGCTTATTCGAGCGCCTGTACCTGATTGCAGAACGTGTGGTAGAAAGCATACGGGAATTTGCAACAAGCCAAATGTCACATGTTTCAAATGCAAGCAAAGGGGACACTATTCTGGAGAATGTCCGATGGGAAAAGCAGAAGTTACTTGTTTTCAATGTGGGAGAAAAGGACATATTGCCAGGGACTGCAGAGGAATTACAATGGCCGCTAGTATTCCAAGAGTTTTAGCATTACCTCCACCTCCACTACCACAGCAATATCAGCCCAAAGCAAGGACTTTTAACATGTCAATGAAGGAAGCGGTACAGAGTCCGAATGTGGTTGCAGGTACACTTCCTGTAAATTCCGTAAATGCTTTGGTATTGATTGATTCAGGAGCTACTAGATCTTTTATTTCTGAAGCTTTTATCTCTAAAATAAATTGTGAGGTACAGTGGTTAGATGAAGTGTTAGTCATAAAATTAGCGAATAATGATCAGGTTGCAGTTGATCGAGTATGCCCGAGTTGTGATATTGAGATAGGAAGATGTCATTTTTCAGTTGATTTAATACCTTTTAGGTTAGGGGAGTTTGATATTATTCTAGGAATGGATTGGCTATCGAGTAATAATGCTCAAATTGACTGTGCAAATAAGAGAGTGAAATTGCAAGCTGAAGAAAATGAAACGGTAATATTTAAAGGTGAGAAGCAAAAGCAGAAATTCCTATCAATAATGCAAACGAGAAGATTGCTACGCCAAGGATGTCAAGCTTATTTAGCCTATGTACGTGATGCTGATAAGGGAAATCCACAGATTAAAGATATTCCATTAGTTTGTGAATTTCTTGATGTTTTTCCAGATGAATTACCAGGACTTCCACCAGATCGAGAAATCGAGTTCACTATTGACTTGACGCCAGGGACCGAACCAATTTCGAAAGCTCCATATAGGATGGCACCTGTTGAAATGAGGGAATTAGCAAAGCAGTTGCAAGAACTTCTTGACAAAGGAATTATAAGGCCAAGTGTATCCCCATGGGGCGCGCCAGTATTGTTCGTGAAAAAGAAGGATGGCAGTATGCGACTGTGTATTGATTATCGTGAGCTGAACAAGTTAACTATCAAGAATAAATATCCTTTACCTCGCATCGATGATTTATTTGATCAATTAAAAGGAGCAGCATGGTTTTCGAAAATCGACTTACGATCAGGCTATCATCAGTTAAAGATCAAGGCCGAAGATATTCTAAAGACAGCATTTAGAACGAGGTACGGACACTATGAATTTCTTGTGATGGCTTTTGGATTAACGAATGCACCTGCAGCGTTTATGGATTTGATGAATCGAATATTCAAGAAGTATTTGGATAAGTTTATCATTGTATTTATTGATGACATTTTGATATACTCAAAGACAGGAGAAGAGCATGCAGCGCATTTAAGAATGACATTGGAGATATTACGAAAGGAGCAGCTTTATGCAAAATTTTCAAAATGTGAATTTTGGTTGAAAGAAGTGCAGTTTCTAGGGCATATCATCAGCAGAGAAGGCATTCAAGTTGATCCAGCAAAGATTGAAGCTGTGCTGAATTGGGAAAGACCAAAGACGCCTATAGAGGTTCGAAGTTTCTTAGGTTTGGCAGGATATTATCGAAGATTTGTCAAAGATTTTGCGAAGATAGCAATACCGTTGACCAAATTAACTCGACAAAGTGAAAAGTTCGAATGGAATAGTAAATGTGAAGAAAGTTTTTAAGAGTTGAAGAATCGGTTGGTGACTGCACCAGTATTAGTACTGCCAGACGAGCAAGGAAATTTTGTTATTTACAGTGACGCTTCATATCGTGGTTTAGGATGTGTGTTGATGCAACATGGTAACGTCATTGCATATGTGTCGCGACAACTTAAACCTCATGAGCAGAAATATCCTACGCATGATCTGGAATTGGCAGCAATTGTTTTTGCATTGAAGCTTTGGAGACATTATCTGTACGGTGAGAAATGCGAAATCTATACGGATCATAAAAGTCTGAAGTACATCTTCACGCAAAAGGAACTGAACATGCGACAACGTCGATGGCTGGAATTGATTAAAGATTATGATGTTACAATCAGTTATCATCCAGGAAAAGCAAATGTTGTAGCAGATGCACTAAGCAGAAAAGAAAGATTGAATCGGTTAACTTCATGTGAAGAATTGGTTAAAGAATTCGACAAATTGGAAATTGAAATTCGTATTCCTCATGAATCTGCAGGAACTATTTACGCTATGACTTTTCAACCAGGGTTGCTAGAAAAGATTCGCCATTGTCAAGATAAAGTGATGAGTCAAGACGATAACTTAACAGGAGAAGAGATTACAACTCACAAAGATAATGAAGGAATTTTACGTTTTACGTCAAGAATCTGGATCCCTAATGTGGTAGAATTAAAAGAAGAAATTATGCGAGATGCGCACAATTCAAAATATTCCATTCATCCAGGAAGCACGAAAATGTATCGTGATTTGAAGGAAAACTTTTGGTGGCCGAATATGAAGAAGGAGATAGCAGAATGGGTGAGTAAATGCTACACATGCCAGCAAGTTAAAGCAGAGCATCAACGTCCTAGTGGGTTATTGCAACCATTAGACATTCCAGAATGGAAATGGGAACATCTAGCGATGGATTTCGTAGTGGGACTTCCAAGGACGAAAGCCAATCACGATGCAATTTGGGTTATTATTGATCGATTGACGAAATCAGCACATTTTCTTCCAATTAATGAGAGATTTTCATTGGACAAGCTAGTGCATTTATATCTTAAAGAAATTGTGATGCGTCATGGAGTACCAGTATCAATTGTATCGGATCGAGATCCTCGTTTCAATTCAAGATTTTGGAGACAATTCCAAGAATGTCTAGGAACGAAGTTGAATATGAGTACAGCCTATCATCCGCAAACTGACGGTCAAAGTGAAAGGACAATTCAAACGATTGAAGACATGTTACGAGTTTGTGCGATCGATTTTGAAGGTAATTGGGATGAACATTTACCCCTAGTGGAATTTTCTTATAATAACAGCTATCACGCCAGTATTGGAATGCCACCGTATGAAGCATTATATGGAAGGAAATGCAGATCACCAGTGCATTGGGATGAAGTTGGAGAACGCAAGATTTTGGGTCCAGAATTAATTCAGCAGACAAAAGAAAGAATTAAACTCATTCGAAAACGAATCGAGACAGCACAAAACAGGCAAAGCAGATATGCAGACCAAGCAAGGAAGGATATGGACTATCAGGAAGGAGAACGCGCATTACTCAAAATATCGCCATGGAAAGGAGTGACCAGATTTGGCAATAAAGGAAAATTGAAGCCACGATACGTTGGACCATTTGAGATTTTGAAGAAAATTGGGAAGGTTGCATACGAGTTAGCTCTACCACCCAATATGCAGCACATTCACAACGTATTTCATGTATCTATGCTTAAAAAGTATAATCCTGATACAAGGCATGTAATAGAATATGAACCAGTAGAACTTTAGGCAGATTTGTCAAATGTAGAGCAGCCAATAAGAATTTTAGATAGGCAAGAGAGGATATTAAGAAATAAGTCTGTGTCATTAGTGAGAGTTTTATGGAGAAACCCAGCGGTTGAAGAATCAACCTGGGAGCTTGAGAGTGAAATGATAGAAAGGTATCCTCAGTTATTTGCATAATGTGATTCTGAGGACAGAATCTTGTTAAGGGGAGGAGAATGTAACGACCGAGGAATTACGCTTGTATTATATTATAATAATGATAAATTATGTGTATTATTATGTGGTTAAATGTGTTAAGTCGTTAAACCCTAACTGATATGTGCTATGTGTTGGTTGTTTTGATCCAAACGTGGTTTGGATATTTATTGAGCATTTTATCATCAGTTATATATATAGTATATCAAAACCTGTATAGCTCAAAACTATGTTTTAAAAGCTCGTATTTCAAACAAAATCATTGGCCCTATTTTGCCAAAATTGCCCTATCCCATATCGCTATTCTGAACCCCTAAACGTTTTACAAATTTACCTTTTTCGCGAAAAACGACTATTCCGGACCCCTTCGGGTACTAAAAGCCCCACAAAAATCACATTTTTATTTTTATATGATCATGAAATTATCATACATTATTTTTCTTTGCATTTTTGTAATATTCACAATTTTTGGGAATTTTTGACATTAATTTTGTATTTATTGGATATTTAAAAATTCATTATTAATACCCAAAAATTATAAAAATTGGGGCCAAATATTTTATTAGAGGTATAATTAGACCCTTAATTTTATTTAGGGGTATTATTTTACATAGTATAAATAGCTGAATTAATAATAATTTTTAGTTAGTTAATTATAAAAAAAATCAGTTTAATAAAAATTAGAAAGTGTGGGTGAAGTTTGTGTTCTTGAAGAAGGGAGAAGATCAAACAGTGATTTTGGGAGATTTACTAATCCACTGAAAACGCTCGAGTAACCAATACAATCCTTGTGAAGAGACGAATCTATTGATACTAATATCAACAACTGAGGTTTGTTTAAGCTCAAAATCGATTTTTATGTTCTTGGCATGAAATTCGGTTTTTGATTTTGAAGAATCATTTGATTGTTTGGATTATGTAGTTAGTTTCGTTGTAGTCTTAGGAGTAATCAGGTATTTTTATTATGATTTTACAACCCCTGAATCGATATGCCGAGTTCTTGAGTTTAACCATTTTTGATTTCGTTTTTTTTAGATTTGTATATGTTTTTGCTCGTGATTGATGTTAGGAAGTGATTGTAGAAGTCTATAGCTTCGTTTTGGCATAAAAATCACGTTGTTTGGTGTTGTATTCGTCAAAAACGACTTCGCCGGATTCTGGATTGAAGCTCGCCGGTATTTATGGCGGTTCTAGCCGGAGAAGACGATCCACACGATGGGGATAGAAGAGGATGGTGGGATTGTGTTCCTGGAGGGCTGGGGAATGAAAACCCTCAACTGAATTCGTCGTTTCATCGCTGATTTGGCCGGATTGATTTGCCGGAAAACCACCAGTGTCGTTGCCGGCGGGGTTGTTCATCTTGACCCAAAAACCCGGGTTCCAACCCGTTTTCCAGAAAGTGTTGACCCGGTTTTGATCTTCTAAACTTTAAAAACAGAATCCTAAAACCTGTTTCTGTAATTTTACTTAATTACTTTTATTTTTATAAATTCAAAAATTTAATTGTAAATTCTAAAAAAATCAAATTTAAATTTGGAAAATTATTAATAACAATTTCTGAATTATGTTATTTATTTTGAAATTCGAATTTAATTATTTAATTATGTAATTATTTATCTAATTACTTATTAGTTATCTAATTAATTACTAATTAGGTAATTAATTAATAATTAGGTAATTAATTAATAAATAAGGATTAAATAATATGATTAATAATCCGATAATTAGTTAATATTACGAGTAGTGATTCGTTAAGTTAGAATTATTAATCGAGCGATATTTATTCGAAGAATATTGTACTAATTATTCGTATCGAATAATTAAATATTGATAATTAATTAACGAATTGTATAAGTTATAATAATAATAATAACAGTTCGATAGTTATTCGAGAAATCGCGAGTAGCTCGTATTTATACAAGTAGTTGCTCGTTGAATTATGATTCGAATAATATTTATTTATTCGATAAATATCGTATCAGTTATTTGTATCGATTAGTTATTTATAAATAATCGATCTAATTGAGTAAGTGATAATAATTTGTAAATAATTTTAATAAATTATAATTAATTCTAATAATTAGGGATTGATTATTTTAAATTACAATAATTATTAGTTAATTATTTAAAAATATAATTAAGGATTATTTAATTATAATTAATTATTTATAATTAATTATTAATTGATTAAATCTTGTTTAATTCATAATAATTCAACCATTAATCCGATTTGAGCGAAACGAAGACCCCTAGACTCAGAAAAATGAAACGAATCCAATAAAAATAATTGTAAGTTATAATTTCCTCCAAAAGAGAATGGTTTGGTGATAATTAATAGTTCGTAGGCCCTAATAGGGGTATAATTTAACCAAATAATCCCGAAAAATTATAATAAAGTCAGATAAGGCTAGTTAATGCAGGTATGAGTCTAGAATCAATTCTAAAAAATAATTATAAGTCTAAAAATTGATTATGTGCTTTATGTGCTATATGCTTTATGCGATTATGTGATTATGTGAACCTATGTGCTATATCAATATATGTGTATATATGCGAATCAGATAGAAACGCATGGGTAGACTGATAAGGTTACGTGATATCAATTCCAGATACACGTATATAGTAAGTTATCTAAACAACTATCTTTCCATAATTGGTTCAGTGTTAGCAAGGCAGAGTAAGCTAGGGACAGAAGGCGGTGAGTTGAATCAGGTTAAGTACGCGCGAGGCAAGTTTTTCCCCTATTCTAAATTCAGAATAGTGAATTATATTCCATTTTACATATCAATTATACTTTGATAATTCTTGTTCATATGCACTGATACATATCTATTGATTCTTGTTTCTATTTCATTTCGATTCTTGATTTTTCCCAATTTATTGAATCCTCTATTCATATTCCAATATTTTTACCCTTGTTACATATATTATGATATATCCTGATGTTGAGATACATCAAAAGCATTCCGATTGTTCCGGATGCGAAACTTCGGACTGGATGGTTACGATACGGGCTGGGTTTTACTCAGACCTTTAATTAATAGGCCATAGCTGCCTGAGTACTCTTTATGTTGGTTGGATCTATACAGTTGGGTATAGATTTTCACTGTATCCTGACTGATCAGCGGGTTATAGTGCATATGTTGGTTTTTGTTTCCAGTCTTGTTCATTTGGCACTCGCCAGTATTGGCAAATTACTATTCGATACAGATACAGATGGTTGTTACAACCAGCAGCTTATTGGTTCACTTATTTCTCTCTCTTTATACTATCTATATTGTTGCAGGCTTGTTGAGCAATTTTGGCTCATCCTCTTTTATTGTTATTCCTATTGTCTTACAGTTAAGGTAGAGAATGAAACCCATCAGAACCCGCGTAGTCAAGAAGCGAGTCAAGCAGCGGGACCCTCTTATACCAAGGGTGTTCATCCCTATTCCTGAAGAGAGCTTTGAGTTATCAGATCAGGTGTAACAGGATAAGTACTATTATGGTTTGAATAAAAGTTGTGTGGTGAGCATGTAGATAGAATAAAGTTTTGTAATAAAGAGAGTTCTTGAGACGGATTGTTTTTATTTGGTTTGTAATAAAGTTAGTATGTGGTTCTTGTTTTCAAATCTTAACCTTAAAAGATCCTGAGTAGTAGTAGTTCGGGGTAACTATTTCAAATATATTCTGCTTGTGCAAGATTAGTGAGTAATTATTATTAGTAATGCCCCAAATCTATACCCCGGATTTGGAGGGTGTTATATGCACCCCCTGACAAGGGGTTGGGATATATCTTTGATGATGTAGAGGGTAGCCGAACGGATCCTCCAGTTCCTATAGAGGGTTCTTCTCATGTGCAGCAGGTAGTTGATAGGACTGGTGTTGGTGACGAGCAGTACAGGCGAGTAATTAGGCGTATGGAGGCCATGCACGACATTCACCGTCATTTTGCTGAAGATTTGACACACGCTTTCGGTACTATTTTCCAAGACACTAGTGGCGAGGTTGATTGGCCACCTGATTCTCCACCCGAAGAGGGTGATCTTTCCGACGACTAGGTATGCCTGAAATCCTTATTATTACCTTCAATGAGGACATTGAAAATTTTAAGTTTGGGGGTGATAATGTAAGGATTAGTAGTGTGTGTCCATATAGATTCATATAGATTCATGTTGCATGTTTAGTTATAGTTCATTCATATTTTTGTATGATTGTTCATTTAGGACATATTTGTTTATTTTTATGTAATTTCATATAGTTGTATTTGCATGCATATTTAGCATGATCCCTTAAGATGAACTATGATATTTGATAAGTTGATGTTGATTTCAGTGTGGTGATGACGAATAGAGGGATGTTTAAGTCCTAATGAATTGATTTGCATGCCAGAAACAAATATTTTCACAAAGTCTTATAGGGTTGCTTTTGATCTAGATCATGATCATACTTGTTTGTTGTTGAGATTTAATCACCTGGTTATATTTAGAATTTGTGATATTCTCGTAGTGACATAAAAATACTGATTCTTTTTATTTGAAGAAAAACTTGGATTTCATTGCTTGTTGTTGTAAGGCTAGGCGTCAAATGGCTAGTAGCCGGCTCATATTTTTATGAGTAGTCTAGGGTTGAATGAGATGGAACGAAACACACTCATTCAGAAATTGTTGAAAAAAAAGAAAAAAAAGAAAAAAGAGAAAAAAAAAAGAAAGAAAAAAAGTATGTGTTTATGCATAATTGATCAAGAGTGAGCTCTTTAATACTCGAGTTATTAAGTTCTAGGGGACTTTGTGCCTAGTGACCTAAGGCTTTTATAGTCTGGGATCCACTAACCTAACGCTCGCTACATGGGTATTATTGTATAAGTCTTTTGAGACCTCATTCATTGCACGATCAAATAAGCATCTTTGTTATGTGTTCAATAATAGTGTGAATCCTTGTATAACTCTAGTAGAAAGGAGGTGTTGTGAGTCATAATGCGTTTATTGTCTATTCTGTTTATAAACTTTTGATTGTTTTGATGATAGATAAGTTATGGTTATTGATCTAGTATCGAGAGTATATCTGTTAAGCATCCACACACGCATGTTTCTGGTTTGTGAGTTGGTTTGTGGGATTTATTCAAACTCTGTTTCAAGTTATTGCATTCTTAGAGGCATTGGCTTATTCATTTGGTTATGGTTATTCTGAGGGGATCGATTACATTATCAATTAGTTGCATTCACGTAGTTGTATTCATGCATTAGGTTTATTTTGTAGTTTTGAGTCTGTTTATGCTTGAGGACAAGCATCGATTCAAGTTTGGGGGTGTGATAATTGGATTTTATATCCACTTGGAATGCTTTATTACAAGCTTAAATTGGTGTTTTGGACTCAAGTTGTTGGTATTTTGATGTGTTTTTGTGTTATTGCATTTCAGGTATTAGTTAAATGAAGAAAAGAGCTTTTAAAGGAAATATGATGAAAAGTGATCAGAATTGGAAGCCAAGGCCATTGTCAAGTTGTAGAGAATCTCAATAGCTTCGCGTGGGCAGTTGAATCGCCTAATTCTGACGAGTAGAACTCAAGTTATGGCCAAAACAAGATTCATCAGAATATTTTTCCCAGTCAGTAGCTGAGCGCCCGCTCAGCAGAGCTGAGCGCCCGCTCAGAGAGCTGAGCGCCCGCTCAGGAGAGCTGAGCGGCCGCTCAGGGCGCGGCTGGTCACTGATTTCGCTGAAAAAGCCTTTTTTGAGTAGAATTTGACGATTTTAAGGGTCCAGGTCCACTAGGGGCGTATATATACTTAAAAAAAGGGTTTTCATCATCCGGGAAGATTGGGATACCAAGGAGAAGACCTAGAAGCACAGAACAACTCCGAAAAAGAAGATCTTGTTTTCAACTTGTGATTCTTTGAATTAGTTGTAATTTTGGATGCTCGTTTTCGTTCTTGTTGAACCTAGATCTCGTTTATTCGTACTTTGATTATTATTTAGTTTATTAAGACCTTGTTTATACCATGCTTTCATTGGAACCCATGGTGATGATGAGTTCGATTATGGACTAATCGTTGTCATGGGATTCTAGCGGATTTACTTATGGATTTCAATAATTAATTGTTTCGATATCTTGGTGTGTGGTGATTGATTGATATCCTAGTATTGGTTGTGCTTATTCGTCTTATGTGCGTAGCTAACATATAAGATAGCGTGTTAATCTTTATTGAAGCGACAGTGAATATAGAGGTTTAGAACTTGCCATGCTAGCATAGGTTCATGTATTGTATGCATGATTCGTAGGTAACTCTAACCGTTTTACTTGCCCTATGTAATCAAGATAGATAACTTGTTCTTAAACCGTTATGTTGTCAAATTCTATAGACATATAGGGTCTCAATATAATTGGTGCCTATTCAGCTTCTATCTCTTTTGTGGATATTTGGTAGAATGGTACTCGTGCAACGAAAGTTGGCATTTATGAGTTTCGTGTTATCTGATTAGTGTCCTCACCATCACATGCTAAGGTTAAGAACAATAAGGCTATTGAATGAAGTATTTGATGAAGTTAGGATCCCATGTTTATCATATATATTAATGTAACCTCAATTCTCTTAGTTAATGTTATTTAGTATAATCTCTTAGTTTAATAAAAACTCAATTTGTTATTTGTCTTAGCATTGAGCGATAACCATACATTGTTGCATAGGTGCATAAATTGAACTTAACCTAAACCAGTCTCTGTGGGAATGAATCTGATTTATATCTTATACTACTTGCGAACGCGTATACTTGCGTGAATATTAGCGCGTATTTTCGCCCTAGTAGAGGTCTGAGCGCCCGCTCAGCTATGCTGAGCGGCCGCGCAGGGTCGGGAAAAAAAACAAATTATTTTAGGACTTCTACTTCTGTTTGGTTTCCACTTCTATGTAATCTGAGTTTTATGGGACTATTATATAAGTAGATTTGAGACGTTTTCACAAGGGTGGATTGAAGAAGATTGTGTTTTTACGCAAGGAGCGAAGGAGATAAGGAAGAAGACCGATTTAGCACACCGCAATGAAGAGGAAGCATATTTTCTTGTGATTCTTATTTCGTTGTAACGTTGGATGCTAGTTTTCTTGTTTTGAACTTATTTACTCTTGTGACGTACTCTGTTTTAATATAATTAGTTTAGTTATTATTTTCTTGTGTTTGTTTATCATGATTTCATATGAACCCATGATGACGATAAGTGCTATTGCGGGCTAATCGTGATCATGGGGTTGCAACGGATTTATTATGGAATTCTTTAGTTAATTGTTTAATACTTTAGTGTGTGATGATTGCATGATATCTAGCATTGGTTGTGCGTATTCGTCTTATGTGCGTCGCGAACATATAAGATAGGGTGTTAATCTCTTGTGAAGCGACGGTGGATCTTGAGATTTAGAACTTGCCATGCTAGCATAGGTTCATGTACGTTGTGCATGATTAGTGGGTAACTCTAACAGTTTTATTTGCCCTGTGTAATCAAAAGGAATAACTTGTGCTTAAATCGTTGTGTTGTCAATTTCTGTAGACATATGGGAACTCAACATAATTGATGACTATTCAACTTCTATCTTAATTGTGGATGCTTGGTAGAATGGTATAAGTACAATGAAAGTTGGCTTTTATCAGTTTCGTGTTATTCGATTAATATCATTACTGTCACATGCTAAATGTAATAACAATGGCTATAGAAGGAAGTAATAATGAAGTTGTGATCTCATGAGTGTTTTATTATTGATAAATTGAAGTGTTAGTTAAGTGATTAATTAAGTAGTTAATTATAGTTAATATTTAATGAACAACTTTAAGTGTTATTGTCTTAACATTGAGAAGTAATCATACATTGGTGAGTGAGTTTAATTAGACAATAATTTAGTCTGAGTCTCTGAGGGAACGAACTAGAAAGTATTCTATATTACTTGCGAACGCGTATACTTGCGTGAATATTAGCGCGTGTTTTCGCCCTAACAAGTTTTTGGCGCCGCTGCCGGGGAACTCGGCGTATTTGTTTAGTTTATGTACTTACCATCATTGGTCATTAGGACTCAGTGGTTAGGACGTAGTAGTTACGTATTTTTTTTTCCGGTTGTGTTTCAGGTACTTTAGCAAGCGTTTATGCAAACTCGTTCTCGTGCTCGCAAGAGGACTTTAGATACAGCTGAGGAGACAGATGAAGTTCTTGATATTCCGGAGAAGTTAGATTTTGAGGATTCGGATTCAGGAACTGAGCAGAAAGAACCAGTAAACATGGGAGATCGTATTGTTCAAGCTGATCCAGCTCTTATGGATTTTTCTCGGCCTAAAATTGATGACATTCAGTCAAGCATCCTTCATCCGGCTATTCAAGCTAACACCTTTGAAATCAAGTCGGGCACTATTCAGATGGTGCAGAATTCTGTTTCTTTTGGAGGAGAGGCAACTGAAGACCCCAACACGCACATAAGGAATTTTGTCGAGATCTGCAGCACTTTTAAGTATAATGGCGTGACTGATGAGGCTATCAAGTTGAGGCTTTTCCCATTCTCACTGAGGGACAAGGCTAAAGACTGGTTACATTTCTGAACCAGCTGGGTCCATCACTACGTGGCAAGATCTTGCGCAAAAGTTTCTGGTGAAGTTTTATCCGATGGCAAAGACTGCTGCTATGAGGAGTGCTCTTACTCAGTTTGCGCAGCAACCTACAGAATCTATGTGCGAGGCTTGGGAACGCTACAAGGAAATGTTGAGAAAATGTCCATATCATGGAATGCCGGATTGGATGGTGATCACTGGTTTCTATAATGGTTTGGGGGCTCAATCTCGGCCCATGCTCGATGCAGCAGCTGGAGGCGCCTTATGGGCTAAAAGCTATACTGAGGCGTATAATCTTATAGAGACGATGGCTGCAGATGAGCATCAAAACCCAACTCAGAGGATGACGTCAGGCAAGGTAGTAGGTATTCTGGAAGTTAATGCAGCCACCGCTATTGCAGCCCAGCTCCAAGCGCTATCAATGAAGGTTGATTCTCTGGCTACGTATGGAGTTAATCAAATAGCTATGGTTTGTGAGCTTTGTGCAGGTTCTCATGCTATGGATCAGTGTTCTCTTGTCAATGAATCTGTTCAGTATGTGAATAATTATCAGCGACAACAGCAGCCTGTGCCAGCGACCTATCATCCTAACAACAGAAATCATCCAAATTTCAGTTGGGGGAATAATCAGAATGCTATTCAGCCACCATATCAGCAAGGAGTGAGTAAACAGTTTAACCCACCTGGATTCCAGCAACCTCAGCAGTATGCTACAAGGCAATCATATCCTCAACAGGGAAGTGCAGCTGCACCTACTAGTGCTGATTTTGAGGAACTTAAGCTGTTGTGCAAGAGTCAGGCGGTTTCTATCAAGACCTTGGAAAATCAAATCGGTCAATTAGCCAATGCAGTGCTCAATCATCAACCTGGCACTCTTCCCAGTGACACGGAAGTACTAGGCAGGAAGGAAGCTAAAGAGCAAGTCAAGGCTATTACCTTAAGGTCTGGAAAAGTAGCTGATGCTGAAAAGGCAAAAGAAGTAGAAGCTGAAATTAGAGGTGAAGAATCTAAGCAAAAGGAGAAAGCGGCGGAACCAAGGAAGACTGCTGTTAAACACACTCTGCCTGAGGCTAATACAGGGGAGAAACAACTCTATCATCCACCACCTTTTCCTAAGAGATTGCAGCAACAAAAGCTGGATAGACAGTTCGGGAAGTTTCTGGAGGTGTTCAAGAAACTTCACATCAATATACCTTTCGCTGAGGCTCTGGAACAAATGCCCAGTTATGCGAAGTTTATGAAGACTATTCTTTCAAGGAAGGTGAAACTGGATGACCTTGAAACCATTGCTCTCACAGAAGAATGCAGCGCTGTTCTGCAGCAAAAGTTACCACCAAAACTGAAAGATCCAGGAAGCTTCACCATTCCTTGCACCATTGGCAATCTGACTTTTGACAAGTGCCTTTGTGATTTGGGAGCAAGCATTAATCTGATGCCGTTATCGATCTTTAAAAAGCTGGATCTGCCTGATCCAAAACCCACATACATGTCGCTACAATTGGCTGACCGTTCCATTACTTACCCAAGGGGCATAGTTGAGGATGTGCTCGTCAAGGTGGATAAGCTCTTCTTTCCAGCAGATTTTATTATTCTGGATTTTGAGGAAGATAAGAAGATTCCCATAATCTTGGGAAGGCCTTTCTTGGCTACTGGCCGTACCTTGATAGATGTGCAAAAAGGGGAACTTACTATGCGGGTCCAAGATCAGGATGTGACCTTCAACGTATTCAAGGAAATGAAATTCCCTACAGAAGATGAGGAGTGTTTAAAATTGGATGTGATAGATTCTGCGGTTACTTCGGAACTCGATCACATGCTAATGTCTGATGCATTGGAAAAGGCCTTAGTGGGGGATTTTGACAGCGATGATGAAGATAGCAACGAGCAATTACAATATCTGAACGCTTCTCCCTGGAAGCGAAAGCTGGACATACCATTTGAATCTCTTGGTACTTCTGACCTTAAGAACGCTGAAGGGAAGCTCAAACCATCAATAGAGGAAGCACCTACCTTGGAGCTCAAGCCATTACCTGAGCACTTGAGGTATGCTTTTTTAGGTGATTCATCTACGTTACCTGTTATTATTTCATCTGACCTTTCAGGTAGTGAGGAAGACAAGCTCTTAAGGATTTTGAGAGAATTCAAATCGGCTATAGGATGGACCATAGCAGACATCAAGGGGATAAGTCCTTCATATTGTATGCATAAAATTCTGCTAGAAGAAGGTAGTAAGCCAACTGTGGAACAGCAGCGAAGACTGAATCCCATCATGAAGGAGGTGGTGAAGAAAGAAATTCTGAAATGGCTAGATGCAGGCATCATTTATCCTATTTCTGACAGCTCGTGGGTGAGCCCCGTACAATGTGTACCTAAGAAGGGAGGTATCACTGTGGTCGCAAATGAAAAGAATGAGCTCATCCCTACTCGAACAGTTACAGGATGGAGAGTATGCATGGATTATAGAAAATTGAACAAAGCCACAAGGAAGGATCACTTCCCTCTTCCATTTATTGATCAGATGCTTGACAGATTGGCGGGTCATGAGTATTTTTGTCTTCTGGATGGTTATTCCGGGTATAATCAGATTTGTATTGCACCAGAGGATCAGGAAAAGACTACCTTCACTTGTCCATTTGGCACGTTTGCTTTTCGCAGAGTTTCGTTTGGGTTATGTGGCGCCCCGGCCACCTTTCAGAGATGTATGATGGCTATATTCTCTGACATGATTGGAAATAACGTCGAAGTGTTCATGGATGACTTCTCCGTCTTCGGACACTCATATGATGAATGTTTGAATAATCTGCGCGCCGTACTCAAAAGATGCGTGGAAACTAATTTGGTGCTCAATTGGGAGAAATGTCATTTTATGGTGCGTGAAGGCATTATCCTTGGGCATAAGGTCTCTAGCAAGGGTCTGGAGGTGGACAAGGCCAAGGTGGGAGTCATTGAAAATCTTCCCCCACCTAATTCTGTGAAAGGAATCCGTAGTTTTCTTGGTCATGCGGGTTTTTATCGGCGATTCATCAAGGACTTTTCAAAGATATCTAAGCCGTTGTGCAATTTGCTTGAGAAAGATGTGCCTTTCAAATTTGATGATGAATGTTTGGCAGCATTCGAGACTCTCAAGAAGAGTTTGATCACTGCACCAGTTATTACAGCACCAGATTGGACAGAACCGTTTGAGATGATGTGTGATGCAAGTGATTATGCGGTAGGTGCAGTTCTGGGATAGCGCAAGAAAAATCTCTTCCATGTGTTCTACTATGCGATTAAGACTTTAAATGGTGCCCAATTGAACTACACCACTACTGAGAAGGAGCTTTTGGCTATAGTCTTTGGTTTTGAGAAATTTCGATCTTATCTGCTTGGTACAAAAGTAACAGTATTCACTGATCATGCAGCTATTCGCTATCTGGTTTCCAAGAAGGATTCGAAACCGAGACTCATTTGTTGGGTGCTTTTACTTCAGGAATTTGAGTTAGAGATCAAAGATAGAAAAGGTACTGAGAATCAAGTAGCTGACCATCTCTCTAGATTGGAGAATCCCGATTCTACTTCACAAGATAGGACGTTAATCAATGAATCTTTTCCGGATGAGCAGTTGTTTGCAATTCAGGAGGAAGAACCATGGTTTGCAGATATTGTAAACTATCTCGTCAGCAATATAATGCATCCTAATTTGACATCCGCTCAAAAGAAGAAGTTTCTGCATGAGGTGAAGTGGTATATGTGGGATGAACCATATTTGTTTAGACATGGAGCTGACCAGATCATCAGGAGATGTATCCCGTTCTGTGAGACGGAGGGGATATTACGAGACTGCCATTCCACGGTTTATGGTGGACACTATGGTGGTGAGAAGACGACAGCTCGTATTCTGCAAGCAGGTTTTTTCTGGCCTACTTTGTTCAAGGATGCTCATCAGTTTGTCTTAAGGTGTGATCGTTGCCAAAGAGTGGGAAATTTGTCAAGGAAGGATGAGATGCCATTAAATGTGATGCTTGAAGTCGAGGTCTTTGATGTGTGGGGAATCGATTTCATGGGGCCTTTTATCTCGTCTTGCAATAATCAGTACATCTTGATGGCAGTCGATTATGTCTCAAAATGGGTCAAAGTTAAAGCTTTACCGACAAATGATGCAAAGGCAGTGCTAAATTTTCTTCATAAGCAAATTTTCACAAGGTTTGGCACACCTCGGGTAATCATAAATGATGAAGGATCGCATTTTTGCCACCGTAAGTTCACTTCTATGATGCAGCGTTATAATGTGAATTATCGAGTAGCTACTGCCTATCATCCGCAAACAAATGGTCAAGCGGAAGTGTATAACAGAGAGATAAAGCGCATTCTAGAGAAGGTTGTTTGTCCGTCAAGGAAGGATTGGTCTTTAAAGCTCGATGAAGCTGTTTGGGCTTACAGAACAGCATACAAAACTCCACTTGGGATGTCACCGTTTCAGTTGGTGTACGGTAAGGGATGTCATCTACCTGCGGAGCTTGAGCATAAGGCCTACTGGGCATTGAAGAAGTTGAACCTGGATTTAGATGCAGTTGGTAAGAAAAGAATGCTTCAGCTTAATGAACTTGATGAATTTCGACTTCAAGCGTACGAAAATAACAAAATGTATAAGGAAAAGGTGAAGAGGTGGCACGATAGGAAGCTACATCCAAAGTTATTTGTGCCAGGGCAACAAGTTCTCTTATTCAACTCTCGGCTCCGACTTTTTCCTAGGAAGTTGAAATCAAGGTGGTCTGGACCTTTTATTGTCAAAACTGTGTTTCCACATGGAGCGGTGGAAATTTTTGAGAATGATCCGGACCAAGCATTCAAGGTTAACGGTCAGCGGTTGAAGCACTACTATGGGGACATGGCAACCCGAGAAGTGGTTAGTGCCATTTTGTTGACTACTTGAGAATGGTACGAAACGTCAAGCTAATGACGAAAAAGAAGCGCTGCGTGGGAGGCAACCCATAAATTGTTGTTAAAGGAACCCTTAGAAGTTAATAACCTATCCAAAAACACAAAAAAAATCAGAAAACAGGGGCTGAAAAAAAAAATTCCAGTGACCCCCTGAGCGCCCGCTCAGTTTTGCTGAGCGACCGCTCAGGGGTCGAGTACCAGAATTTTTTTTTTTACAGTTCAGAAAAAAAAAACACACAAAAACAGTTTTAGCCCATAAACCCACGATTTGTTCCCACTACCCCATCATTTTACTCCTTAATTCCCAAACCCTAATCTAATCCACACCCTATATATACATACACCTATCCTACATATCTCCCACAAAACTTCCTACACTTAAACCCTCTCACAAACATCAAAAATCAGTTCTTACACACTTTTATTCACGAATCAATGGCACCCAAGAGAGCACGCACTATTGACAGCAGCAGCACAGTTCCTACTGCTGATTCATCGAGAGGTACTGCTGCAAGGCCTCGGTTAACTGACAGAGCTGCGGAGGAGGAGTACACTAGGCTGTTGGGGAAGCCAATTTTGAAGGAGAGGGGGTTTTTACCATCGGGGAGGGATGGTGAGTTGCTGCCCATGATTGCAGAGAAGGGGTGGATAGCTTTTTGTGAGTCACCCGAAGCAGTACCGATGAGCGTTGTTCGCGAGTTCTACGCGAACGCAAAGGCCGAAAAGAATGGGTTTTCTGTGGTCCGAGGGCTGACGGTTGATTATCATCATGCGGCGATTCGCCGTGTGATTGGACAGCGAGAGAGGAAGCCCGAGGAGGAGAACTGGAATGAAAAGACTGCTGAGGATTTTGACTTGGATTTGATTTGTGCGACTCTCTGTCGACCGGGCACAGTTTGGACCTGCATGACCGGCACTAATGAGTATCGTCACTTTCCAACGATCGCCATGAACAGGTATGCCCGTGCATGGAATGCATTTATTTGTGCTAATATTTTGCCTTCTTCGCATGCACACGAGGTCACAGTTGAGAGAGCACAGTTGTTGTGGGGAATTCTGAATGAGGAATACTATGTGGACCTTGGTGAGTTTATCTACCAAGGAATTTTGAAGTTTTTGAGGGGAGCGAAGCATATGAACATCCCTTATGCATCTACGGTTACGAAGCTATGCCGAGCAGTGGGAGTGAACTGGCCGGCTCATGAGCAGTTGCAGTTTCCAGCAGCTCCGATTGATTCTGGCACTCTGAATGGGATGCAGGAGTGGACCGGTGGTGAGCCTGAGGAGCATGGGCTGGGTTATCGTCTTCCAGGAGGGCGTCCAGCACGAGGTGCTACTATGGCTAGGCCAGGGCATGATGAGGCTGGTTCTTCGAGAGCTCAGGAGGGTGCTGGGATGGTTGATGCCCAGTATAGGAGGCTTTCACGGCGGATGGATGCCATGTATGAGACGCAGAGCAGGTTTGCTCAGGAGCTCACCCTTGCGTTAGGGACTGCTTTTCGAGGCCTTGGAGCTGATATCTAGTGGCCAGTTTTTGGTGAGGACTCTGCATACCCGCCGCCTGATACTCCACCCCTGAGGGTGATGATGATGATGACTCCGAGTAGGTATACCCTGTGTTCCTTTCTACTACTTTCACTGAGGACAGTGAAGATTTTTAGTTTGGGGGTGGTAGTTAAGGAATATTGTGTGTGTGTCATTTAGTTGCATATTCATGATAGTTTAGTTCATATAGTTGCATAAGTTATGCCATATAGTTTTTTAGTTTTTTTTATGAATGTCATGTAGCTCATGCATTTACCATGATCCCTTTTGCAATGATTTATCAACTGAATTGTGATATTGATGCGAGTGTAGTGATAGCATTAAAGTGATATTAAGTTGTGTAGGTTGATGTGCATGCTAGAAACAATTGTGAGTCCACTAAGTCTTAGAGAATGCGTAAGGGCTAGATTGTTGTTATGATTTGGTTGTTTTCAAGGTCAATCTACTTATTATGCTTAGAATTCGATTATAGGTTCTTAGTGATAAAGGCATGAAAAAGAAAAAATTTTGGAGAAAAAAAAATATGGAAGTTGTTGCTAGTTGTGGCTAGGCGTCAAATGGCTAGTAGCCGGCTCGCATATGGTGCGAGTAGTCTAGGGTTGAGCAAGATGGAGCGAAACGCACTTGCTCAGAAGTTAAAAAAAAAAATTGCATAATTGATCAAGAGTGGGCTCTTTGGTATTCGAGTTATTAAGTTCTTAGGGGACTTTGTGCCTAGTGACCTAAGGCTTTTAGAGTCTGGGATCCGCTAACCTAACGCTCGTTACATGGATACCATTGTATAAGTCTTTTGTGGACCTCACTCATTGCACGGTCAAATAAGCATTTGAGTTGTAAATAAAAAGCACGATTCCGTAGTAAGCTCCAGAGTTCTTGTAGTGTTGTATATCACTTTGTGCCTAGAATTTTTTATTCTTTGTATAATCGTAGGATTGCCTTGAGGATAGTCTAGTCATAGTAATTGGTCTAGTTCCGAAGCATATCTGTTAAGCATTTGCACACACCACGTTTCTGGCTGTATATCCGTTTGCATGAGTTTATTGATCTTTAGTTGTCTAACTGCATTCGTTGGGATGTGGCAATTTGGTTGATTAATTGTAGTAAGGGGGATCGCTGCATTTTCATATAGATTGCATGCATGCATGTTTTTATTTGTTTTTGAGTCTGTGACGCTTGAGGACAAGCATCGATTTAAGTTTGGGGGTGTGATAAGTGGCATTTTATACCACTTAGAGCGTCTTAAAATGGCTTAAATTAGTGTCTTGAAATCAAGTATTTTGTGTATTTGATGCGTTTTTCTAGTGTTTATGCATTTCAGGGTTTTAGTTGCATTTCGGGGGAGGAATCATCAAGAATAAGCCTTGGCATGTGTTCACCATTGCGAGAGGAAAGAAACGGGCAGATTACGGCGAAGAAACGGAGCGAAATCAGAATTTTTCCAGTAGAGGTCTGAGTTCTCCTGAAACATAACAGTCATATATAAGAAAATGGATTGCTCCAGGCTTTTATATTTATGCGTTAGGAGAGCGTTGCCACTAGGACAATATCCTCATCCCCAGTTTAATTGGATCCATCTTGAGTGAATGATTATAATCTAAAAATGCCAGAAACAGAAGCAACAATAATAGTAACAACAATAATAGCAACGCACAATATATAAAAACTGAACAATGGAATAAAGCAGCTACAATACAATAACCAACAGGAACCCAACTAGTACAACTGAAAATCCAACTAAAAGAAACCATCCAAATACACACCAAAATTGGCTGTCATAGCAGCCCCACCTACTACAAACTATCACAATATAATATACATATACAAAGTAAATAACTACAGAACTCCTGGAAGTCAACTCTGAGCTTTGTATCTCTCTGCTGCAAACCTGGTCTAACCACTACCACTGCCACCGATGGAACCTAGCTCAAATACTAGCCAGTTCACTAGGTCCTGATACTGCACAGCTCTGAACTCTGAGCTAATGAAACGGTCAACAGATCTAGCCCTCTCAACAGCCATCTGGGTCAATGCTCGCACACGGGCCCGCACCTCAGGGGAAGGGACAGTAATGCCCTAGAAAGGTGCAATAGGTATCTGATCAAACTGAAGAGCCAATCCCGGACTCTGATCTCTGATGAAAGAAGTATTCACCCCTCGATGAACATGGTAAGGGATCGGTGAAGAAGTACCATTAGGGGCCACAGGAGGTACTAGAGGTCTCATCAAGGAAGAACTGGGACCACAGCCGGGAGGGAAATCCCTAACGGCAGACACAGACCTACGTACCCAATGGGGACGAGTACCAGGTCCAGGGATGTCTCTCGGTACAAAGGAAGGGACTAATGGAGGAGGCATAAGGGTCTCCTCGACAATAACATCCAGGGTCCTCTCAGGAATTTGAGCTATCCGAGTCAGAGGGATTCTCCCGAGATGGAGAACTCGAAATCGCAATAGGTCGCTGTCAACATAATAAATATACAGAGAAGACACAACCAGGTCAAGGCAATTCTATCAAAACATTTAATAGATGCCAGGGTAACGCCGTCGGAACCCTCGATTGACTCTAAAGGTTTGCTCCTCTATATGAGTTGCTGGCTCACACCTAAAGACTCACGTTATCACCTACTCGACACAATCCCTAACCTGGATCAGGGACTTGAACCTGTAGCTCTGATACCAACTGTGACGGCCTCAACCCCGGGGTCAGGAGTTGACGTCACCAAACACAATTACTAAAATATAAACAACAAGATTATTATTAAAATATACTAACTTGACCCAAACCAAGATCCGATCCAGGTCCAAGTATGATTCAAGTTCATATTATTACAAACCATTTATTCAACATCTAACACACTCTAACTTTATTCAGCAACTCGTCAGACCTCATGGTCTGACACAACTACCTCTGAGGAGCCGGTTCAGAAGGGGCGGGAACACGGATATGTCTGACTGGTCTTCTAGGCATATGTGAGATATACATGACAGTTTGCAAGGGTGAGCATAATCGCTCAGCAGTACCAACATATGAATAGCGGAATAAAAACAGTAATGTAACAATAATAGGAACATAGTTGTAATCATGTCATCAACATTACATAATGAAAATCGGAGATAAGTGGATATCATTAACTAGTATGCTTTATCAAAACAACGTAGTAGTGTGATGTGTAAGTACCAGAGTCCAATTTTAGCATGCTATTCACATTTATAAAACCGTTGTATCCACCACTTATAACCTTACGGGAATCACAAATCCAAATCAGATACGTAACGGATAGGTGAAAATAATTTGAAAACAGTGATTTATAACTATAGGGGATACATAACTTAAAACGTTTCTTTTCCATTACGAGAATAAAATATTTAACTATTCATACGTACTGATCCATAAAAGAATGGTCAGGAGCACTTGCCTTGCAACGCTTTACCGAACCCTAAATAGCTTTCACGCTGATTTCGATCCTGGGAAACTCGACTGGGATCTACAAGTACAGAGTACCCTAATCAGTTATACCGACATGCTTGATATCCTCAAATCCTAATAACTCAATTCGATAACCCGATTCTTATAGTTATTATACACATAATCACGTAATCATGTAATCCGAACACGAATAGGGGTAACACGTATAATATAAATACGTACATATTAAAATAGTTTTTTAGAAAATTTTGGTAGCAACTCCTTTGTTTATAATCTTACCCGTCGATTACAATCGACGTCAACAATCACAAAAATCCACAATTTTCATTCCAATACCAATTCCACATTCACGTATCTACAATTCCAATACACGATTTATTTTTGAAAACATTTTATACAAATCATTTTATTTATTTATAAAATTTAGGACTCTAAACAAAGTCATGACCGTCCACCGTTGACTCACCGAAGTTCATCGTCAACGGCGGTATAATTTATTGGCGCCCAATATAATATGGGTTCCCCAAATAAATTACGCCGATTAATTACCAATAATTTCCGCATAATTTATTTCACGAATCCTTAATCAAATTATTCTCTGCAGAAATTTGTAACAAGCAAAAAAAAAATCAGTCAACCAACACAAGCACACGCGCCAAACGCGCCAACAGAAGCAAACGAAACAAAAACAGAGCCACAGGCGGCGTTGCCGCCTCCATCATCACCACATACACGCACACAAACTCTCACACACACATATACATAATCACACACATATATATATACAACAGGAATGAATCAACTGGAAATCGAAACAAAACAACCGGAAGTAATTACCAGGACCGGAGGCCGGAGAATCACCGGAAAAAGGAAGAAGAAAAACGGGGAGTGAAACGAAGTGAAGAGGAGTTGTTTCAAGAATCGGAGAAGAAGAAGAAGCCGAGAGCAACAGGGCAAAAAAAAAAGAAAATAGCCGAGACAAGAGATTGATGTTTTAGGAATTGAGATGCTGTTAACACGTGTCCTGCAAAACTAGATACGTGTTAACTTCTTATTATAAGTTGTTAACACGAATACCTGAATATCCAGGGACTCGAGTTTTAACCCAAATTCTTATTTTTAACGAAACAGAATGCGAATTAAACATATCAAAAAAATTCCCAAATACTCTTAAAATTTCAGAAATATCCCGAAGTTTATAAAAACATAAATTTCGAAATTTTAAAAACAATTTTTAAGGTGCACTTTATACCCGATTTTCAACAAATAACGAAACGACGTACAGGTGAAACGAATCCTGAAAATTTCCAAAATAATTTTAAAATTCTCAGAATAATACAAACTTAATAAAATATAAGTTTCATGATTTTTGAAGATTTCCATAATTAAATATGGATTTTACAACTAAACACACTCAGAAAATCATTTAAAAATAAATAATTAATGAAATATTGATTTATCAATTTTATAAGTTATAAAAATAATTATTAAAATTATAAAATTATAAAACCAATTTTAAAGATCATCCAAATATTTATGAAATTAAAACTGTAGAAAAATCACTTTTACAGGCGAAATAAAATCGTATAACTTAAAAATAGATCACATAATCCAATCCTCATATCAACATATCACCAATAAATTAATAAAAATCAACAACTGCTACCAAAGTCAATACACACATTTTATTTAATTATTTATTCCACTATTACACTTTTAAATATTAGAAATAAAAAGAAAAATACACGAGTCATTATATTCACCAACTTGCATATTTTATTAATATTATGATTATATGTAATTGTTATCATTATTGCTATAATTATATATTAACTGATTTGGGTAGTCATAGATAATTTATTAGTGAGTGTTAAAATAAAATGAATTGGTATTATTTTGACATGTTATTATACTAAATATATTATGTCTAGAATTTAATAATGTGTTTATTAATTGTATGTTAGTTAAAGTAAAATTTACACATATTTTTATTATTTATTTTTCAAAGTGTTATACATCTGGTAAGTTTAATGTGCCTGGTAATGTGTGTATAATAATTTTCATCTTATGTATACATTATTTACGTGTTATTAATGTATTTGGCTTAATTTATAGAATATGATAGAGGTAGTAAATATTTTATTTGATTTGATGAATGAAAAACTATTATTAATTATTTATTATTGTATACTATCTAAATTATGCTTTAAAATCTTAAAGTTTGTTCTCTTGTATTCTGTTTTGTTGTCAGCCTATTATTCTATTTGTGATTTTATGTTATCATCCTATTACTCTGTTTTGTTTTGTTTTGTTGTCAACCAGTTACTCTGTTCATTTTTTGAGCATTTTAGGGTACATAATTCTAATATGTATTAATCTGCGCCACTTAGCATGATATTTTCCCAAGTTGAATTTAATGTGTTTGCTCTACTTGTATAAATTAGGTTAGTAATTATCTTTGTTTGGTTCACTTAAATATAGGAATTACTTGGAAATATTTTGGACCGTCATTAGCACACAGTAAGGTAAGTTAACTTTTCACACTTTTATTTTTATTTGACATCTTTTTAAATATTATTGCACTGCTTTTGTTTTAAAATTTATGGATCAAGTACCCTGTTTTAGAAATAAGAATTTCCAGTAAGCTCTGACTTATGTACCAGTTAGTAATTGCGTATAGCTCCGGAACTAGCATTTGATACCATACTAGGGAGTGCTATTTATGATGACTTCAGGAGCGCACACTCTATGATACCTTAGTAAGAGGCGTATTATTGACAAAAATTATGAACTTTTGATACTGTGTCATCAGGTATTTATGGCCTTAGAGAGCTGTGGAATTAAATTATGTTTTATGTCATATGGATTTTGGACAATAATTTTGGTTTTATAAAATTATGATACTTGATCCACTAGTGTAGAATTATTTTCTTGCTGGGCCTTTTGGCTCATTACTTACAAATTTTCAGGTGCTTAGATTTTGGGACATCTTAAAGGTAGACTTGATTTGAGTTTGCTTTGGAATAATATTTTAGTGATTATGTTTGTATTGGAGCTGTGTCTCCCAGGATTTGCTTTATTTTCAGCTTAGATGATTTTATTTCTGCCTCAGATTTTAGAATTTTATGGACAACTAGAAACTTATTCTTATTATGAATATAATTTGGAGTTTTAGCTGAATATTTAAGTATAATTATTATGTGAAAAGTCGGGGTATTACAGTTGGTATCAGAGTCGACTCTCGAAAGCTTGATGCGTCAAGTTGTCGGAGGTAAGGACACGAAGGCTGGTGGTATTATCCCACAATGACAAGAGGTCCGGAGGTGGGGACATGAAGCCAGCCAGTATTCTCCCGCAATGGCTAGAGAGGTACAATCTTGGTCCTTTGGTATGTCTGTTCGGGCCTGACGAAGATGTCAGGAGTTTAAGTGGGGGAGTTTGTAACACCCCAGTCCCACATCGAGGAGATTTGGGACTTATGTTCAGTTTATAAGACAAAGTACTACTACTTTGTGCACCAACAAATTATGATCTTTTGGGGGCTTGTGTTGGGCTTGTCATAACCCAAGTTGGCTGTACTCGGGACAATCAATTTTTGAAAAAGGCCCGGGATTTGACCAGGGTTGTCACATATGGTATGAGATCTTAGGTTAGCTTCCTGTAGACTGCCTTTTAGGCGTGCCCTGTGAGTTGAGAGTTTTAAAATATCAACATTTTTTTGTGGCACTTGTAGATGGCAGATAATGATAATGATAATGTTTGGGGTTTTGAAGATGGGATGTTTGATGAGGATGATCCAGAAGAGGAGTTCATGGAGGATGCGGATGAACAAAAGCAGGAGGTAACGACCCCTACTACTATGGATGTGAGAGATTCGACACCAGTTCCTGATTATGATGATTGTGACTCGGTTACTGGACCGGTAGTACCGCGAGGAGGAATTCTTGGGGAGTTGACATATATGGATAGTGATACTATTGTTTGGCAGGAGGAGCAGATTGATGAGTTGAATATTGAAAGTGGAAATTTGAAGATAGAAAGAGATGTTTTAGCGGAGGAATTGAAGGATGAAAGGAATAAGTCAAGAATTGCACAACAGACCTATAAAAAGAAATTGGATGGGATTGTCCAATTCACTAACTCTTATGATCCAAAAACTTTAGAAAAATGATGTACTGAAATAGGAGTTAAGGAGATTAATAACTTCATATCGGACATACGACTCCAAATGGAAATCACGAATCGACAAATTGAGCGCTTATTTAAGAAAGATTGAGCTTATCATTAGATTGTAGTTCATTTCATATATGCATTTATTTTGATTACTTGTATTATTTTAAGAGATTTATAAATAAAGTTTCGAGTATTGATTTTACTTTTTCATAGATATTTTGTATATTGTTATTGATATCTGGATTGAGTATTAAATGAATTATATAGGAACCATGCCTCGTCAGGATACTAACAACGTGATGACTCAATTGGCTGAAATATTGGCAACGTTGGTGGAGAACCAACAAGGTGGACCTAGGAGCTTGATATCCGAATTTAAGAAGTTAAGTCCACCCATTTTTGAAGGATCCACGAATCCTTCGGAAGTGGATAAGTGGCTGCAAGAGATGGAGAAGTTTTTTGATTTGTTAGGGAGTATAGACGAATAGAAAGTCAGTTTGGCAAGCTACCAACTCCAAGGGAGTGCCTATGATTGGTGGCTTATGGAGAAAAGGCGTGTTGAAGGTAACAAGGAAGGAGCTGCCCAAGCATACACTTGGGAAACTTTTAAGGAGTCATTTCAGGACAAGTATTTTCCTCGAACGATTCAGGTTAAGTTGGAGCATAATTTTATAAGGTTGATGTAATATCTGGGATATATCGTGTAATTATTTTTGCTAATAAATAAATATTATGCATGTTCAGTATATATTATGTGAATTATTTCGTAAGTGGTATATGTGTTTAAATGTTTAAAAATAATATAAATTGAGTATTTTAATTTTTATATGTCCAAAATAAAATATGGATAATTGTCATATCTTCCTATTTATTTTTATGTTGATTTATGATTTTATAGGAAATATATGGATTTGATAAATTCTTTTTCCGAGTAATTATAAACTATTTTATATAATCGGGAACCAGCCGACTTCACCCGTTTTTACGTTTTTATAACCCGAAACTCTTCCGAGAACTCCTTCCTAACCTAATTGCAATATTCCGAGCATTTTCCATGTTTCGACTTTTTCGATCCGGCGTACGATTTGTCCTGTGCGGGTCCCGGCGTAATATTTTCGATACAAAATTTGTCTCGGTAAATCAATAAAACTCATATTTTCGATAAACATGATCTTTTTATTAAACTATTACAATTATCACCTCGTAATACGTGTAACCAAGCGCTGAGACCAAGACCGTAATACAAATTGTACTGATTTGGATAATTATCCCGAAAACCGGTACCGTTTGGATCCGTTTTAATAAATAAACGTACTATTTTATATCCAGAATGATCCAACGGGATACTAATTTTCCGTAATTATAAATAGCCTTTACTGTATTTTATTTCGTACCGAAAATCATTTGCAAACAATATTTACAGAATTTTCCAGAAAAAATATTTATATTCATATAAACCTTTCAAGAATCAAACTGCAAAATCAAGGTGTTATTGATATCCGTTTGGAAAGCTCTGGTAATCAAAACGAAGGGTTTGAGGAGTACTATCAGATTATCCAAGTTTCAGAACTGCAGAATCAAAGGTTGATTTTATATATTTTATTTAATTTCGAATTATTTTGATTAAAATTATGAATTTTTGTTCGGATGATTGTTTGAATGATTTGATGCTTGCATGTTGTAGAGCTTGTCTTCCTGATGATTTTGATATGTCATATGACTGATTTGGAGTTCAATAACATGTTCAAAATTGAGTTTGATTTTCGGAATTAGAAATTAGGGTTTATAATTCGTTTGAATATTCTTGATTGAATTTGGGGGTTTTTTATTTAGGGATTATCAGATGTTGAGAGATAGTGGGTTTTGTTCCCCTTGAAATTTGTAATCGATTCATGTATAGTATGTTATCAGACCATTCCTGGTTTTGAACGGAGTTGTCTTTTGAAAGTTCGCCGGTGTTCTTCATTTCCCGACCATTTTCTGGCCAATCCTCTAATGGGTTATGTGTTTTGATTGTATGTACATGTTCCTGGTGATCTGTACTTCGATTCTGGAGAGTTTGATGGCCTGAGGTGGCCGGAATCGTGTTCTCCGGCCACACTCCGGCGAGTCGACGATGGGGGTTTGCAAAATTGCAAACAGGCTCATGGACTTTTGGGGAAGAAACTGATAGGGATAAGTAAATTATGATAGTATAATTTATTTACTGCAAGGTATGGGCTGCTAGGCCCAATAAAAAGATATATGACATTCAGACCAGAAAGGTTAAGCCTGATGGACCAGATCAGGCCTGATGGAATAAGAATAAAGAAGGCCCAAAAGCCCTGATTATTAATTAATTTCGTAATTAATTAATAAGGGAAAAATCAGCTGTTGAGAAGAGTCCCGATAAGGATATAAATCCTTATAGATTAGCCTCAAGGGGACCTAAAAGGATAAGGAATCAGTTTCCTACTATCTAGGACTCCAAAATCCATTCTAATTATGAGACTTGCCCACCAAGTCTCCTATACCAAGTCCAATTCAAGGACTCCCAACATCTATATAAGGGGCCTCACCCCACAGATCAGAACTACGTTTTTTGACTTGATCCTTGGCAATCAGCAAGGTACGTAGGCATCTTGTTAAGGCAGATTGAGTCATGAAACACAAGAGCAGTCAAATCGAGCCTTCAAGCTCACGTTCCTTATTATTAAACACATCAATTATATATATTAGTTTTAATCCATAACATTTGGCGCCGTCTGTGGGAAAGCACAACAACAACCATGGCGAGAACACGGAGAACAATTAGAGCTCTAGAGGAAGGAACACCATCAGAGACAACCCAGGTGATTTCGTCAACCGTGGAGGTTCCTCCCCATTCAACTTATGCATCTACTCAGGGGGAAGCCCAGATAGGGGCAACTCAACCTCAGCCACAAGGGACAACTCCCCCGACTATTCAAGGTACGAATCCTCAAGTTCAACAAGTACAGATACCTGTGAATTCTCGACCCGTCGGGTATGAATATTCAACTATTGTTACTACTAACCCCCCTTATGGGATGCCCCTTCACCCTGAGGTTGGAGGAAGCGGATATGCTGGGCGAAGCGAAGCACGAGGGCAGTCGCCCCCTATATATGAGGTTTGGCTCTATCCCTGAGGATCGGGAATCTTCTGGTCCTTACACTGAGAGAGACTCCGAATCTTCGGATGATGAAGTGGCCCCGAGAAGGAGGCGTCCTGGAAAAGAGCCAATGGCCGATGGAAGGCAACGCCCCCAAAGCACCCCAGGGGCGAATCCCCAAGAAGTGCAGGAAAGGATCAGGGCTCATGAGGCTGAAATCCAAAGGCTGAGGCGTGATTTGGAGGCTCACCAGGCCACCAGACCCCAGATACCTCCTAGGGGGAGAAATCCTCCTCCTGCCATAGACCTGGATAGTCCGGTACGAAGAAGGGCTGTTGTCCCAAGAACTGATCCAAGCAATCTCCTTCCCCTTGGAGATCCTGATGATCCAACTCCACCCTTCACAGAAGAGATAATGAATGCCCATATCTCAAGGAAATTCAAGATGCCCACTATCAAAGCCTATGATGGCACGGGTGACCCCGCTAATCATGTTAGGACATTCTCTAATGCACTGCTGCTTCAACCCGTGAATGATGCTATAAAGTGTCGGGCCTTCCCTCAAACCCTGTCGGGTATGGCTCAAAGATGGTACAGTCGCTTGCCCCCAAACTCTATTGAATCATTCAGAGAATTAAGTCAGGCTTTTATTAAGCAATTCATCAGTGGAAGAGTCCATGAGAAAAGTTCAGCATCTCTTATGAGTCTTGTGCAGGGAGCTAAGGAATCCTTGAGAGATTACCTAAATCGTTTCACAAAGGAGGCTTTAAAAGTCCCGGACCTTGATGATAAGGTAGCCATGATAGCACTGCAACAAGGCACTAGGGATGAGTTTTTTAAGATGTCCTTGGCCAAACGCCCCCCTGAAAGCATGTTGCAGCTCCAGGAGAGGGCAGGGAAGTATATCAAAGTTGAAGAAAGCATGAGGAAGACCGTAGTAAGTAATGAGCCCACTGGAGGCAAGAAGCGGAAAACTGATTTAGAATATATTGCAAAGGACAAATATCCTAGAACCGAACAAAACCCTGATTCAACCACCAAGAAGGGAGGACCTGGGCAAAAGTTCACTGAATACGCTAAGCTGAATACTCCTAGAAGTCAGATTTTGATGGAGATTGAGAAAGATAGAGATATTCGCTGGCCTAAGCCCTTGAAGGCTGATCCCGCCAAGCTAGATAAGAGCAAGTATTGCAGGTTTCACAAAGATGTTGGCCATGACACCGATGAGTGTAGGCAATTGAAAGATGAAATTGAGTTTTTGATTCGAAAAGGAAGATTGAACAAGTATACTGGAGATGGAGGGGACAGAAACAATAATGGAAGGAAGAACTTTGAAGATCGTAGGAGGGACCAAGACGATCAGGGGCGGAATCCCCAACCTAGAGGGCCGGTTATAAATGCAATTTTTGGAGGACCGCGATGCGCTCGAGGACCTGTGATAAACACGATCTTTGGAGGTCCAACTGCTGCTGGATTGTCCAAAAATTCCAGAAAGGCATATACTAGGGAGGTTATGCATATTGTTGGAGAAGCCCCGAAAAGGGCCAGGACAGAAGTAACATTGGCTTTTGATGATTCTGACCTAGATGGAGTCAAGTTTCCTCATGACGACCCGCTGGTCATAACACCGATAATAGGAAATAGCCCGGTCAAGAGGGTCCTTGTGGATAATGGTGCTTCTATGGATATCTTGCTCCATGACGCCTTTCTAAGGATGGGGTATAACGATTCCCAGTTAACACCAACCGACATGCCGATATATGGATTTGCTGGAGTAGAGTGTCTTGTAGAAGGGATAATCAAGTTGCCAACCATCATAGGTACGGAACCAAGGTAAGCAACGCAGATGTTGGACTTTGTGGTGGTAAAAGCTAGTTCAACCTATAATGCCATCATGGGAAGAACAGGAATACATGCCTTCAAGGCTGTCCCTTCTTCCTATCATTCAGTCATGAAGTTTCCCACCCGGAACGGGATTGGAGAAGAGAAAGGAGATCAAAAAATGGTTAGAAGTTGTTATGTGGCCTCTTTGAGGGCAGATGGAGCTGGGGGGCAGGTTCTTCCTATTGAAGATATGGATATCCGAGAAAATGATGAGAAGAGAGGAAAGCCAGCAGAAGACTTGGTTTATATTCCTTTAGACCCCGAGAAGTCTGAGAGGATGACTTTCATTGGAGCCACATTAAAGGAGCCCCTTAGAGGGAAGTTGGTGGAATTTTTGCAAGAAAATAGTGATGTCTTTGCATGGTCAGCAGCTGATATGCCAGGCATAGACCCGGAGCTGATTACTCACAAGCTAAATGTGGATCTAAGCCGGAAGACAGTGAAACAAAAGAAAAGAAATTTTGCCCCGGAAAGACAAGAGGCTATAAAACAGGAAGTAGAAAAGCTTTTAGAGGCTGGTTTCATTGAGGAAATTCAATTTCCAGAGTGGTTAACAAACCCTGTAATGGTGAAGAAGGTTAATGGAAAGTGTAGGATGTGTATAGACTTTACTGATCTGAATGATGCATGCCCTAAAGACTGTTTTCCACTGCCAAGAATTGATACTTTGATTGATGCCACTGCTGGACATGAGATGCTGAGTTTCATGGATGGATTTAGCGGATACAACCAGATCAAAATGCATAAGGATGACATTCCAAAGGTATCATTCATCACTGACTTTGGTGTTTATTGTTATCTTGTTATGGCGTTTGGTCTCAAGAATGCAGGAGCCACCTATCAAAGGTTGGTAAACAAAATTTTTAAGGATCTCATTGGTAAGACTATGGAAGTCTATGTTGATGACATGTTAGTCAAGAGTCTAGTAAAGACTGATCACATAACCCATTGAGGGAAGCTTTTGAGGTCCTGAGGTACCACAAGATGATGTTGAATCCTACGAAGTGTGCTTTCGGAGTAGGATCTGGAAAATTCTTGGGATTGATGGTCTCAAAGAGGGGAATTGAGGCTAACCCCGATAAAATAAAGGCGATCCTGGACATGGAACCACCAAAAACTGTGAAGGATGTTTAGAAGCTCACAGGAAGAGTTGCTGCGCTAGGATGATTCATCTCCAAGTCAGGAGACAAGTGCTTGTCATTCTTCAAGTCACTAAAAAACATCAAAGACTTTGTATGGAGTGAGGAAAATCAGAAGGCATTTGAAGAGTTAAAGAAGTATATGGCCCAGGCCCCGTTGTTGGCCAAGCCAGTTCTAAGTGAAGTTTTATTCTTGTACTTGGCTGTTTCAGAGAGCGCCTTGAGCGCGGTGTTGGTTAAGGAGGAACTAAAAGTCCAGAAACCCGTATACTATATCAGCAAAATTTTGCAGGGTGCTGAGTTGAATTATTCAACTATTGAGAAATTCACTTTAGCCTTGGTAATGGCTTCAAGAAAGCCGCGTCCTTATTTTCAGGCTCACCAGATTGAAGTACTAACAAATCAGCCCCTGAGAAATATCATTCACAGTCCCAAGGCAAGTGGGAGACTGATTAAGTGGGCAATAGAGCTGGGAGAGTTCGATCTCAAGTATAAGCCACGTACGGCAATAAAAGCCCAGACACTAGCTGACTTCGTGGTGGAATGTACCATACCCAACCAAGAAGTCGGGGGGCAGGAAGATGCCATACCTCAAGACAAGGGAGTCGATGATGGGGGCAAAGAGAAGGATGAGAAAGAATATTGGGTTCTCTATTTTGATGGAGCATCAAAAACAAACTCCAGTGGAGCAGGATTGGTTTTACAAAGCCCTGATGGGTTCTTAATTGAGTATGCTATAAAGCTAGACTTCCCAACAACGAATAATGAGGCAGAATATGAAGCCCTGATAGCTGGCCTTGGTCTAGCTGGGACACTTAGAGTCAAAAACTTAAAGGTCCGCGGAGACTCAAAGCTGATCATATCCCAGGTAAAGGGAGAATTTGAGGCAAGGGATGATACGATGGCTAAGTATGTACGCCTAGTAAGGGCTGTGATGACCCAATTTAATGAATGCCATGTTGAACACATTCCAAGGGAAGAAAATGCTAAGGCAGATGCGCTATCAAAGTTTGCTTCATCTGAGATTGAAGAAAGTTCAGGAAGTGTGTACTTCCGTGTTTTGAAGACATGAAGCATAGATGTTAAGCTTGTGGCTCCCATAGGCTTGGGGACGTCATGGATTGATCCCATCAAGGCTCACATTCAGACCGATTGGTTGCCAAGCGATGCAACTGAAGCACGGAAGTTAACTATTCGAGCACTAAGGTACTCTTTGATAGATGGAATTCTGTATAAAAGATCTTTCGTGGTTCCTTACTTGAGGTGTCTCAGGCCCGATGAGGCACGCTTGGCTCTTGAGGAAGTGCATGAAGGTATTTGTGGGCAACACTTGGGGGGCAGGGCCTTGGCTCATAAGATAACCCGTTTAGGCTTCTATTGGCCAGAAATGATGGCTGATGCCAAAGAATATGTGAAGAAGTGTGATCGCTGTCAGAAGCATGCACCAGTTGTTAGACAACCCCCCGAGATGCTGACCTCTATCAACTCGCCTATTCCCTTTGCTATGTGGGGGATGGATATTTTAGGGCCTTTCCCTATGGCCACGGCACAAAGGAAGTTTCTGATTATAGCCATTGATTATTTCACCAAGTGGATCGAAGCCAAACCCTTGGCCAAAATCATAACTAAGCAGGTTGCACAATTCCTGTGGGAAAACATTATGTGCCGATATGGAATTCCCCGTATCCTCGTCACTGAAAATGGAACACAATTCAACAATGAGGAATTCAAGAAGTATTGTGAAGAAAATGAAATTGAGTTACGATTCACCTCTGTGGCTCACCCGCAAGCCAATGGGCAAGCGGAGGTAGCAAATCGGATAATCCTGGATGGACTAAAGAAGAGGATCGAGAAGTCAAGAAATAATTGGGTGGATGAAATACTTCCAATATTATGGGCCTACAGGACTACCTGTAGAGTCACGACAGGAGCAACTCCCTTCATGTTGGCATATGGGGCAGAAGCAGTAGTTCCAGTAGAGATATCACATTCCTCTCCAAGGATTCAGGCTTTCAATGCAGAAGAAAATGAGGAAGGGCAGAGGTTAGCCCTGGATTTAATCGATGAAGTGCGAGATAAGGCACATGCAAAGATAGTAGAATATCAGAAAAAGGCTTCATTCTACTACAACCTAAGGGTTAAAGAGAGGTTTTTCAAACAAGGTGACCTAGTCTTGAGAAAAATAGAGGCTTCTGGTGTCGGACAAAAAGGAAAGCTTGCCCTGAATTGGGAAGGGCCGTACAAAGTCAAGAGCGTTCAGGGTAGAGGAACCTACAAGCTAGAAACTATGGATGGTTTTGAAGTCCCGAGAACCTGGAATGCACAAAACCTGAAGGTTTACTATGTGTAAGATAGTCGAAGTACGATTCTTGCTTGTCATTGTGATAAGCAGGTTTAAAAGCACCTTGAAGCTTTGCTTGCGTAGGACTTTAAATTCTATTAGAGTTTACGTTGTCAAGTTATTATTGATTAGGGTCGAACCCATGCTATGTAAGGTTTTGGAAAACCAGACTTCGTATTAAAGAGTTTGAAATTATTTCAATCTAAGAATGCTTAAAGTTTAAGTGCATATAAAGTATTGTGAAGAAGAAAGAGGCAAATAAGGAAAACAGCATATCTAATATAGCCCCGAAGGGAACAACTTCTGACATAAACTAAATTCACATATTTTCTCAAAAAAAAAATATACAAAAAAAAACTTAGGCCTCGGAAGGCTGAGATTCTTTGGAACCACTATCCGAGGAACCACTGTCCGAGGTCTCCTCGGACGTCTCAGTGGTCCCTTCAGAAGTCCCTACGGAAGTTCCGTCAAAACTGCCTTCAGATGCTTTGGAGGATGCGGGAGACCCTGGATTCTGAGGCGCAGCCCTTGGAAGCTCTTCCACCCTGATCTTCTTCGCAGCAGGCGCAGGGTCTTCCTCGGATGAAGCCTCCTCCTCCCCAGAGCTAGACTCCAGTTCTTTCCTCTTGTGGCTTGGGCTCCCTAAAGGGCCGTCTTTGATCATGTCAGCAAGCTTATTAGTAACGCCCCCAGCTCCGGAACTCGCACAGGGAAAGGAAAGGAGGACTGCTCGAGGACCTCTGGAAAATCATCCTGGATGGCCTTCACAGCAGCATCCCAGCCCTCTTTGTAGCTAACTGGGTGAAGAAGGGCATCATGCTCCACCATCAAGTCTTTAAATTCCTGGGTGTCCATCCAGCCATCAAAAGCTTTGTCCTTCTGCGCCTTCAGAATAACATTTTCGGCCCGGGCCGTTTCCAGGTTAGAAGTGGAAGAGGCCAGTTGAGCTTCAAGGGCCTCTATTTTCTTGTTGGCCTCCTCCAACTTCTTGTTGGCATCTTCCAGGCCAACCTTCCAAGCCTTAGCTTGGTGAATTGCCCCTTGGAAATGGGCGTTAGCCTGCAAGAGAAACAGCAAAAGTATGAGAAAAGAAACATGGAAAGGCAAGTATGAAGGGCATAGGTAAAGGACGTACCGTCGCCAGAGCCTGGGCTCCAAAAAGCTCATTCCCCTCTAAGTCCTGTTGAAGGACAAAATCTTGATAGTCCACCGGGGAGATGGAATGTTTAGATCATTCCTTGGACAACGTCGTGCTGCCCACGATTGAATCCTTGCCCCGGATCCCCCAAGCAGGTTGAAAATAGGCCCCTGGCCTCTGCTTGGTACGCAAAACTTGGCTGGGGCCTTCCTCGCTTGGCTCCGTTACCTGGAGGAGGAACTCAGGGAAGCGGTCACCAAGGCGAGGGTCTTTAAAGACCTTCCCAGGCCTCTTCATCCTGGTTGTCTCCAGGTCCTTAGGCTTGGTAGCCTCCTCAATCTTCTCAGCCACTGCAACAAACAAAGTCAGTTGAAAAATCAATGAAATAGAAAATGAAGGAAATAAAAGGGGTAAGAGGGGGAACTTACTTTTCTTATGAACGGGCGAGAGGCCGCGTTCTACCAGGACGGTCTCCCGGATAAGGTCCCAAGAATGGGAAGTGCCATTGTCTTGCGTAAGGAGGTTGAAAGCTCTGGCCTCCTTCTCAGACAAAGTTATATCATTTGGGCTCCCGTCCACGGCCAGCCCAAAGGACGATCGAAACAGGGAGCCCCAATCTCCACCTTCCCAAACAATGAACAAAAAATCTTTCTTCCACCCCAAGTTCTTGTCAGGGATGGACTTCCCATTCACAATATGGGGAATAGTGGGGCGCTGATTTAGAGAAACCCAACCCAGACTTTTATCAGGGTTGTTCTTGAACTGAAAAATCTTTCTGAAGACAGCAACAGATGTGGGGATATTGTGCTTGGTGCATTGCGACAGATAGCACAGAATGAGCCTCCAAGAATTAGGGGGGAGTTGGCAAGGGCCACATCAGCCAGTAGCAAAGGAATGAGTGGATGAAAAGGGAGTCTGATACCTGCCCTTAGAGTATCCCTATAGACGCATAGCGCGTCCTTTTTCCACTGACAGGCCCTGTCGGCCGGACCTGCAAGAACCAGCTTAAAAGGTTCCTTGATTCTGAAGCAGCTGCTCAACTTTTCCAGCTCCTTGGGGTCCCGTAAGGCACTGATATGATCGTGCGCGTCCAGATGCACATCAGACGGGTACTCGTCCCCTCGAGTGTTGATCATGTCGATTAAAGAAGTGTACCTCGATCGAATAGGGAACTCGTTGGACTTTCTAGCCACGTTCATCTTGGCCAAGCGAGTCATTTTCTTGTCAGCCATCTGCAAAAAGGACACATACAGGATATCTTAAAAGGGCACACAATAAAATAGACACGAAAAGAAAAGGGAGGGATTTTACCTGAAGAAGCGCTCCTAAAAAAGGCTTTGAGCTCCGACTTGTTGTTATTGCTCTGAGAATCTTAGCAGGAGGAGAAAGAATAAAACTTAGAAATGAGAAGGTAAGAAGTAGTAGCCTCTCCTCAGTCCTTTATATAAGAGGAAAAGGAAGTTGAAGGGACGAAAGCCCATTAAGGACAAAGGCCCATAGGAAAAAGCCCAGAAAAAGGAATATTCCAGAATATTCCAAGGATTCTAGAGGATTCTAAACAGAGAATATTAAGCCCAGATCAATATTAAGCCCAGTAAGATCTGGAAAAAGCCCAATAAAGGAGGCCCAGTAAGTTTTGGAAAATCCCAATAAAAGAGGCCCAGTAAGATTTGGAAAAACTCAATAAGGCCCAATAAAGAAGGCCAGGCCCAAATCCAATTAGGATTTGGAAAATACAATACCTTAAATTAAAGCCAAATAAAAAAGGCTAGTGGAAGACCAGGATTCAGGTCGAATTTCAGGTCGTGAATCCTGCTCGAAAACTTTCGAGCAGGCACCCGAAAATAACGGATAAAAAAGACCAGGATTCAGGTCGAAATCCAGATCGTGAATCCTGCCCGAAATTTTTCGACTAGACACACGAAAACAACGAAAAAAATAGGACTGAATTGAGGTCGAAACTTCGACCAGGAATGAGGTCGAATTAGCCAAGCATCTTTCAAGAATGAGGATTAAAAACCCAGGTCGAAGTTCGACTAGGATCCTGGTCGAATTCCAGGTCGTGGATCCTAGTCGAAATCCTTCGACCAGGAAGCAAGAAAACCAAAGAATTTTCGAACAGGATTCAGGTCGAAATGTCGACTAGAATCCTAGTCGAAATCCTAGTCGATAGGCTCAAGACCAGAAGCTAAAAAAGTGGGGGAATTTTCGACCTAGATCCATGTCGAAATTTCGACTAGGATCCTGGTCGAATTCCAGGTTGTGGATCCTAGTCGAATTCCTTCGACCAGGATGGCAAGGCTGACCCCTATTTTCGACTAGGATCCAGGTTGAAATTTCGACTAGGATCCTGGTCGAAAAAGGGCTGGAAATTTGAAAAATCCCAGAAAATTAGGAAAAAATCCAGAAATTAAGGATAAATCCCAGAAAATTAGGGAAAAATCCAAAAATTAAGGATAAAATCCAGAAATTAAGGATAAATCCCAGAAAATTAGGGAAAAATCCAGAAATTAAGGATAAATCCCAGAAAATTAGGGAAAAATCCAGAAATTAAGGATAAATCCCAGAAAATTAGGGATAAATCCCAGAAAAATAGGAAAAAATCCAGAAATTAAGGATAAATCCCAGAAAATTAGGGAAAAATCCAGAAATTAAGGATAAATCCCAGAAAATTAGGGAAAAATCCCAGAAAATTAGGGAAAAAATCCTGGAAATTAAAATAATTCCTGAATAAAAGGAAGATTCACTGTAAATGTGTAGGTCGCTCCACACTTTACGCAAAAAACGAAACCCTGTAAGGGAACGAATAGACTTAACTTCTGCGAAACCTAATCGATGTTTCCCAAAAGTTGGGGGGCAAATGATAGGGATAAGTAAATTATGATAGTATAATTTATTTTCTGCAATGTATGGGCTGCTAGGCCCAATAAAAAGATATATGACATTCAGACCATAAAGGTTAAGCCTGATGGACCAGATCAGGCCTGATGGAATAAAGAAGGCCCAAAAGCCCTGATTATTAATTAATTTCATAATTAATTAATAAGGGAAAAATCAGCTGTTGAGAAGAGTCCCGATAAGGATATAAATCCTTATAGATTAGCCTCAAGGGGACCTAAAAGGATAAGGAATCAGTTTCCTACTATCTAGGACTCCAAAGTCCATTCTAATTATGAGACTTGCCCACCAAGTCTCCTATACCAAGTCCAATTCAAGGACTCCCAACATCTATATAAGGGGCCTCACCCCACAGATCAGAACTACGTTTTTTGACTTGATCCTTGGCAATCAGCAAGGTACGTAGGCATCTTGTTAAGGCATATTGAGTCACGAAACACAAGAGCAGTCAAATTGAGCCTTGAAGCTCACGTTCCTTATTATTAAACACAACAATTATATATATTAGTTCTAATCTATAACAGAAATAGTTTAGCCCCCCAGGTTTCCAGAGTTTGCATATTTTGGATTCCTGTTTAAAAAAATATTTAAAAATCATATTTCCTATTTATTTTAATTATAAAAACTCGTTTTTAAGTAATAAAAATTCCAAAAATTATTATTTTAATTCCAAAAATTATTTTTAATTCAAAAATAAATCTGAATTAATTAGTTAATAAATATTAGTGAATAATTAAATAGTTAATTGGTCAATTAATTTGAAAATTAATTGACTAATTGATTTAATTAATTATTAATTTATTTAAATTAATTATATTATTAGATTTAATTATTTATTATTGATTTAAAAATTTTGAAAAATAGTTTCGAGCTTTAAAATATTATTTTAAATTATTTTTCCGTCTATCTACCCTTCGTTTTACCCAAATCCGATTAACGGATTGAAAGTTACGCTATAAACAAGTAATCACCGAACATATAGACCGACAGTCAAACAACAAGTCACATATAATACATAACCCGTCAAATAATCAACGACATATCATTTATAAAGAAGTCTCGGGTCATAAACAGGCTTTCGGGTATTTAAAATGATTTCTAAAATATTTTTCGGAATTAAAACGGGTCGTTGGATCAATTTCGGAGTAATAAACAGGGTTCGGTTGGCCAATTCTGGCTTCGAAACAATTTTATAATAATTATCGAGCCCTGAAAATAATTTAAAATAATATTTTAAAGCTCGAAACTATTTTTCAGAATTTTTAAATAATTAAATCTAATTGAATAATTAATTAAAATCAATTAATACTTAATTAAATCAATTAATCAATTAATCAATTAATTTCCGAATTAATTGACCAATTAATCAATTAAAAATTAACTGAAATTAATTAACTAATTAATTCAGATTTATTTTTGAATTAAAAACAATTTTTGAATTAAAATAATAATTTTTCGAATTTTCAGAAATTAAAAACCAATTTTAGAAATGAATTTATAAAAGAAATCTGCTTTTTAAAAAAATTTGAAACAGAAATCCCATTTCTGCAAAGCTGGGAAACCTTGGGGGGCTAAACTGTAAAAACAGAAGTTAGAAATTAATTTTACAGAATTTTGGATCAAAACCGGGTCAAACCGGGTTGGAACTCCGGGTCACCAAGAACAGAAACGGGTTCTTCATGAACCCAGATTCCGGTGACCGGAATACGGCTCCGGTGAGCCCCGATTCCGGCGAAAATAGGATGGTTTAACACGATTCAAGTGGGGTTTTCATTCTAAATCACTTCAGGAGTTCAAATCAATTAACAAATGGACCAAACGACATCTGGAAATAAAAATCCGGCCAAAAACTTCAAGAACACCGGCGAAAATTTCAAATCATAACTCACTCCTCTACAGGCCTCGTCGATTCACAAAACTTATATGGATCGATTGCAAATTGCATAAGGAACACAACCCACCCCTTTAGAACATCTAATAATTCCGAAATAAGAAACCCCCAAATCGAATTGAAAACATTCAAAGTAATATAAACCCTAATTTCTAAATTTCGAGAATCAAACCCAAAATTAAACATGTCATTGAACTCCAAATTTGAAGTATAATATATCAAAATGATCAGGAAAACAAGCTCTACAACATGCAATTATCAAATCATTCAAACAATCATCCGTACAAAAATTCATAATTTAAATACCAAGAAATTCGAATATAAATAATTAAATAGGAAATCACCTGATGTTTCTGGGTTGAAATTGATGGACGATTTAGATTCTAGATTTCAGTAGCTTCATTTTGAGTATATGTACGCCAAAATCGGATATCGATAACGCCTCCGAATTTGTGTTTGATTATGAAGAACATAATATAATTATTGTATTTTCTCTGTAAAAATTCTGTAAATACTGTTTGCAAATGATTTCTGATACAAAATAAAATACGGTAGAGGTTATTTATATTTATGGGAAATTAGTATCCCGTTGAAACATTCCGGATATAAAATGGTACGTTTATTTATAAAAACTGATCCAAACGGTACCGGTTTTCGAGATAATTATCTAAGTCAGTAGAATTTATACTGCGGTCTTGGTCTCAGCGCCTGGTTACACGTACTACAAGGTGATAATTGTGATAGTTTAATAAAAAGCTCCCGTTTATCGAATATACGAGTTTTATTGATTTACCGAAACGAATATTGTATCGAAAATGTTGCGCCGGGACCCGCGCAGGACAAACCGTACGTCGGATCGAAAAAGTCGAAACATGGAATATGCTCGGAATATTACAATTAGGTTAGGAAGGAGTTCTCGGAAAAGTTTTGGGTTCTAAAAACGTAACAACGGATGACGTCGGTTGGTTCCCGTTTTTATAAAATAGATTTTAAATAACCGAAAAAAGATTTTATAAAATTCATATGATTCCTATATATTCATAAATCAACATAAAAATAATTAGGAAGATATGACAATTATCTATATTTTATTTTGAATATATAAAAATTAAAATACTCAATTAATATTATTTTTGAATATCCAAACACAGATAACACTTAACAATTAATTCACAGAATAAATACTGAACACACATATAATAATTATTTAATAGCAAAAATAATTACACGATATATCCCAGATATTACATCCTTCCCCCCTTAAAAGGATTCTGTCCTCAGAATCTCCTAAGAAAATAAATGAGGGTACTTTTCCTTCATATTACTTTCCAACTCCCAGGTTGATTCTTCAACCTTTGGGTTTCTCCACAATACTCTTACTAACTTTACCACTTTATTTCTCAATACTTGCTCTCTTTCCTCTAGAATCTCTATCGGACTCTCTACATATGACAAATCTTCCTGAAGCTCTATTGGCTCATATTCTATTACATGTCTGGAGTCTGGATTATACTTCTTAAGCATCGATACGTGAAAAACATTGTGAATGTGCTCCATGTGCGGAGGTAATGCCAACTCGTAAGCTACTTTGCCAACGCTCTTTAGGATCTCAAAAGGTCCAACATATCTTGGGCTTAGCTTCCCTTTCTTTCCAAACCTCGTTAGTCCTTTCCATGTTGATACTTTCAGTAATACAAAGCTTCCTTCTTCAAATTCCATGTCTTTCCTTGACTGGTCTGCATATTTCCTCTGACGATCTTGTGCGGCTATTAATCTCTTCTGGATAATTTCAACAACTTCCTTTGTCTGCTGCACCAATTCAGGTCCAAGTATTTTGCGTTCACCTACTTCATCTCAATACACTGGAGATCTGCATTTGCGTCCATAAAGGGCTTCGTAGGGTGGCATCCCAATTCTAGCGTAATAACTGTTGTTGTAAGCAAATTCTACCAGAGGTAAATGCTCATCCCAACTTCCTTTGAAATCAATAGCACAAACACGTAACATATCCTCGATTGTCTGGATCGTTCTTTCACTCTGGTCGTCCGTCTGTGGATGGTAAGCCGTACTCATATTCAGTCTCGTTCCCAAACATTCTTAAAAACTCTCCTAAAATCTTGAATTAAATCTTGGATCTCGATCGGATACGATGGACACAGGAATTCCATGACGAACTATAATTTCTTTTAAGTACATATGAACTGACTTGTCCAGTGAAAGTCTTCCATTTATAGACAGAACATGAGCTGACTTGGTAAGTCTATTCACTATAACCCAAATGGCATCATGGTTAGCTTTTGTCCTTGATAACCCAACTATGAAATCCATGGCGATATGCTCCCACTTCCACTCTGGAACCTCCAATGGCTGTTGCAATCCACTTGGTCTCTGATGCTCTATTTTTAACTCTTTGACATATATAACATATGTTAATCCATTCTGCAATTTCCATATTCATATCTGGCCACCAATAATTTTCCTTTAAATTTCTATACATCTTGGTACTCCCTGGATGGATTGAATACCTTGAGTTATGAGCTTTCTGTAAAATTTCATTCTTCAATTCCGTCACCAGTGGAATCCAAATTCTAGAAGAAAACCTATGAATACCTCGATTGTCCTTTTTGCGTGCACAATTTTTCACTACTAAACGATTTATATCCTGATCCATTACCTCTTCCTAACACTTCTTTATCTTCTCTAACAATTCTGACTGAAAAGTTATACTTATACACTCTTACTCCTTTTTAGATCATGAACCCTGACTTCCAATTCCGACTTCTAGAATTCCATAGATAATTCTTCTGGTACAGTCTCTATGTTCATTCTCTCTCCTTCTTACTCATCTCTTACCACTACATTTGCTTTTCCTCGGGAGTTCATACTTCAACTCTTATGGTCCATATATATCTCACATCTTTCTCTATACTTATAATATTTCCCAATCTTTCAAAATGGATATTATTGTTGCTTTTAATTCCCAGTTATGAGTAGGGTACTTCTGCTCATAAGGTTTCGGTTGTTTGGATGCATATGCAATAACTTTATTGTTTTGCGTCAACACACATCCTATTCCCTTACGAGAAGTACCACTATAACTACCAAATCTCCCTGATACTTTCAAAGTGATAAAATAGGTGTTGTAACTATTCTTTCATTTAACTCCGCAAAACTTTCTTCACCCTTCTCCATTTCATATAACCTTCTTGCTTTTCGTGGTTAGCTTCATCCAAAATATTGCAACTTTCGAAAAATCTTGCACAAATTGCCGATAGTAACTGGCCCATGATAAAACTTCTTACTTTTGTTGATGCCTCCGGTCTTTCTTTATTCATACTATCTTTAAAGTTTTCTGCTGAATCCCCTTTTGTCTCCTTCTTACTGACTGTCTATACTAAGAATTATACTTCCTGCCATTAAAGTTTTCACCTGGTAAACTTTTTATACCGCTTCTTTCTTCTTTGATTCCTCAGCTATCATTGTATAGGTTGCATGGTTCTTTTTAAGTAACACAAGTACATCTTATCCAGATTCCTCCTTCAAGATTCTACTTATCAAATTTAAATATTACTGGTATATCAGTTCATCCAACTAACATTTCTAGAATTTTATAACAACAGTACTGAGTTCTGAAAATTATCTTTGATATGTCCATAAGTTCAATCTTCACTTGGTAATATACTCAGTCTTAAATCAATCTTATTAAAATACCTTGCTTCGTTCATTTAATTAAACAAATCATTGGTTCGAGGTAACAGATATCTGTTCTTGAGAGTAAACTTGTTGAGCTTTCGCTAACACATAATCTCACACTTCCATCTTTCTTATTAACATATCGTGCCGGTGCACTTTAGGGGGTACGCTAGGTCCAGTTGCTTTTTCTTCTAATTATCTCCTACGTTTGCTCTGATAACTCCTTTATTTTATCTGGTGCCATTCTGTACGGGGCTTTGGACATTGGCTTCATTTCAGGTGCTAAATCAATCATGAACGCATTTTCTTTATCTAAAGGAAATATTGGTAACTCATCTGGAAACATATCTTGAGACTGTAAAATCTTCAAGTTCGGTTCGCTCCGGACTCTTAGTTATAATCGCCATAGCCCTTATATTTTGGTCACTGTAATCTTAAATCGTTCTTAACAAGTTCTTTACTTTCCTTTGTCCTTTAAACTTCTTCATATTCTCATTTGGCGTCTTCAGAACTATCTTCCATCATGACGGTCTACCTGGGCATCACACTTGAATAGTTAATCCACTCCTTAGAATAATGTCAAATCTTCTTATCTCAAATGATATCAATTATTCGCAACTTATTGCCAGAAATATCGATTCCACCATTGGTACTTACTTATTCAATAACTGCACATTCTTAACTTGCTAGTCCTTTAGTCATAAACTTATTGACTTGACAGGATAATTCATCTTATCAACAAAATCTTGAGAGATATACGATCAAGTTGCTCCCACATCTTTCAATACTTTAACGCATAAGGTATCCGCAATAATCTTCCACATCATCACATCCATATTCTAAATAACATATTTCTCAGGAAAATCGCAATTTCTCATTCTCAGAGACGTATTCCTTATTGAAGTAGATTCCCTTGACTTTTAATGCACCCCTGGCTAGGACTAGTGATTTGCAATTCTCACCATATGCCCTTGTTTCCTTTCCATGCATGAGAGGTATATGAGACTTTGCCCGCTGAGGGTATAATACGTTGACTTTTGTTTGAAAAGCTCTCGCAAGGAACAACGGTACAACGAAAGAACTAGAAGGATTTACAATTTTAATAAACTTAGAGTTGAAGAGAAAGAAGAAGTAATGATTTGAATATGAATGAGACAATCACATTGGTACTTAAGATGGCCAGTCTTTCATACCGTATGGCATACATCACATGATTAGGTGGCGTCCCACCCGACTCTTCGTCATTCCAACAAAGCGTCTCATCATAACACTGTTTGTCCCAATCAAAAAGCAAAATCCGAGGGGGAACAATTAAATTTGAAAGGAATGCAAAATCCTCCGTTTTGATATCATCAGAAAGAATTTAGGGGGCGTTTGGTACAAGGTATTCAACAAAGGGAAAGGGAAAGAATTGAGGTCATTCCCTTTGTTCATGTTTGTTTAGTAAAAATAATCATTCCCTTTCCCTTTTTTTAGTTGTAGGTTTACCCCTTATTCCTCAAACTCTATTCCCCACCTGCCACTAGGTATTTGAACACCCTTTCTCACTTTTATTTTCTTATTTCAATTATAATTTAAATCTTGGACCAAAAAAGTACATCAGTATGCAAAATTAATTTTAAAAATTAAAAATGATTTATAATTTAGTTTTTATAAATTAAAAATAATTTTGATATAAATTTATATGTTAATTTATTAAAAAAGTTAATTGTGCTATTAAATAATTAAATTTGTTTATTTATTATAATGTTAATATATTATACTGTTATAATATAAATATATTTGACTATATTGAGATTGTTTAATATTAAAAAATCAAAAATAAATGTAATCATGTAAATTTTCATTCCGTTTCCGAATCTGAACCAAACACGTAAAACAATTCTGGGTCTTTACTTTCCTTTCTTCTCTTTTCCCTTTCTCGATTTCATTCTGTTTCCTCGAGATGAACCAAACGCCCCTTATTAAGAAAAGGAGTTCATACATTTTTAGGAATTAAAAAGGAATATATGATGTAATGTTGAGGACAAGAATGATACCATTGGTCACCATCCACATTTCACTTGTATTCATCTTTCGAGTTTGATCGATCATATCCCAATTGTATCATATAACAACTTTAAAAATATGCTAAAATACCTTCGCAACTAAGCATTATGGTAGATTCTTACTTGTTAAGTCTCGCGTCTGTAACGTCGCACCTACACGTATAATACTTTAACAATTCGATCATAATGACGTTCTTATCAGATAACCTTGAGTTTCCTCTTTTTAATTTGGAATAACCATGAATCATTCAACATAACGATCTTTTTATTAATAATATTCTTCTTTTAGAAAAGTCTGGAAATCTTCCCCATCTTCTTCGGTCATGCTCAGGCTTCCGTTAAATTAATGAATTCTTTGAACTCTGATAATCCCAGTAATTGGATGAATAGTTACTCCGTACGCTAGTTCTGTTGTTAATCTTATCAGACAATACTTGCACCTTGCTGTTAGGAATAATTAACTTCTTCATAATCGCAGGTTACCTCGTTCTCCGAATTAACAATACTGAGTCTGAAACAGTATCCTTCCAGGTAATCCGAGTCTTTTAACAAACAAGAAACTCAAGTAGTAACTTGACAACCAAGGTTTAAAACTTATTTTATTCAAAAAGGCTTTTAGAAATTTTGTGAGGAAATCTTTTTCGAAAACTTGTTAAAAATTTTAAAAATCACACCTCCGGTTGTCCTTACTGTATGAGTTGGTTGTTGTCCTTCTTATGACCAGATACCAAGTTAAAGAAATGATCACTCAAGGGTCCATTCACTTCCATTTATCTCCTCTCCTTCATTGGGTCTATTACTTTCCTTAATCAATAAAAACTTCCGCTGTCGTTGCACGTTATCTTATTCGTAGCTTCACATTAAGGCTCCCATACTGGTAGTACTCTCGTTAACTACTTTGCAATCATTAGGTGGAACAGACTATCCAATAGTCAACAAGTCAGCTAATGTCACATCATCTTGTTAAAATATATATCACATCATTACAACACCATTTTCTAATTTCAAGAAATCTTCAGATCCCTAATCTCCTCTAACTCTCTCTCTCTTCAACACTTATCTACTCCATTCCACAAGCTAGTCATGAGGGGCCTAATTACTAATAGCTTATTGTAACCTGATAACAGCCATCCTCCGGAACACTTAAATCTTCTTTCTAAACTCCTTCTCAACTTAATTTGTATCTCAAAACTCACCATTTACTGCAGCTATCGTGTCCCTTCTCGTAAATGCTGTTGTTTCATTGGAAAGGTTTTTAAACTGAGGATATAAAATATGGTGTATAGTAAACAAAAAAGATACATCCATAGTTGAATGTTCAAAAGAACAAGAATAAGCAAATGAAGGTTCTTGAATAGGTAGTCTCATATCAAAAGATGATAGAATAGCGTTGAAAAACTTGGAGAGGCGCAACTGTCATAACAGAAGGTAATACCATTAATACAGATGGAAGAACAAGGCGTAAATCGAATCTGGGAGAAGATGATGATCCTTAAACGGAAAGCTCCAAACGATCAGTTGATGCAGGGAAATCAGGATCTGCCATTGCCGTTGCCTGGATATCACATCGCGAGTTAAGAATCCCGAATCGCAACACGAACCGTGCCGGAGACCTACTATACAGTCGCACTCAACCTCACGATGGCTTATCTTTCTATTTCCTATTCCTAATCCTAACCCTCTACCCGCTCCAGACAATCTAGGCTTGTTTCAGTGACTTATAACCTGTAGCTCTGATACCAACCTGTGGCGCCCTCCAAACCCGGGTCAGAAGTTTGGGGTCCATAACACATACACCATATATAAACCTATATATAAATATTATTTGCAATGACCCTGCTGTACATAACCACGGATCGCAACAGGTTAAAGTATGAAAATAAGCCACAGCCTTAACTTTTATTATAACGTACCAAATCCCAACTAATTTAACTTACAACTGATAATGAAATTATTCTTACAATTTTATTATCTCACTACCATATGAGGCTTCTGCTAGCTCGTTCCAACTCGAACTGAAATCCTAGCTCGCACTTTGAACTGAAGAACTTCACTATCATCCATATCCTTCTTAACTGTAAAATATATAAAAAGATTCGCAAGAGTGAGCTAACTAGCTCAGCAAGTCATATTATCAATAACTGAGGTTAAACAGTGATCAAACGAGATGATTCGAAGAAATCAAGTTTCTTGTTAAACAACCAATAGAATTGGATATTCATTTTAAGTTTTTAAAACCAAGGTTAGGCTACTGATCAGTCACGCACTAACCCCGAGCAAAGCACACAGCACTACTCTAACTACTGGATCCAAGGCACACATTGGCCTAACTTGACCATCGATATGGTCTGACCACGAATCTAGTCCACACAAAGAAAACTATCCAATTCTAAAGCAGTTCAATATGATAAACAATATAATTCAATAAAATCAGATCATGATCATTAACAATAACACATTTGTATAAGATCATGGTAAAAATTCATGGTTACCGAAAGGGTATGTCAAAGTACATAAAAGAAGTGGCCTCCAGCCGGTAGGATAATCGGGTATTAGATGAATAGTGTTTTTACAAGGTTTTAATACTTTGATATCACAAGGTATGGATTGAGTATAAAAGTTTATGTATGTGTAAACAATTATGTTCCAGTGTTTGTTATATGATGGATATATATTTGTGGAGTAGTATCGTATTTGTGTGGTTTAGTATCTGGTAAATCAACAAGAAATGGTTTACAAAGACTAAGGCTTACGGCTCAAAGATCAAATGATGTGGCTCAGGTTCAAGGCTGAAGGATTCAAAGTATGTACAGTATAAAACAGAGCTATTTTGGGTATTAACAATATGTCATAAGAGAATTTAGAAATATTTGCATTGTATCTTGAGAAAGGTTTAGAAATACTTGCCTTATCATAATCGATTTCAACTTAACTTGTACTTGTCTAATGACCCCATTCAATAATTACTCGTCTGCTTCTTCTATGCCTCGCTTCTATCCTCTGATCACTTGCTGTATTTTCTACATGTAAATTCTATTTTCTGATCACCTGCTTCTCTTTCTTACGCCTTGCTTACTCTGCTAGGCATCATAAGTATCTATTAATATTTAACTCATACGATTCTATTCGACATACACGTCTATCTACCCTTTATTTTACCCAAATCCGATTAACGGATTGAAAGTTACGCTATAAACAAGTAATCACCGAACATATAGACCGACAGTCAAACAACAAGTCACATATAACACATAACACGTCAAATAATCAGCGACATATCATTAATAAAGAAGTCTCGGGTCATAAACAGGTTTTCGGATATTTAAAATGATTTCTAAAACATTTTTCGGAATTAAAACGGGTCGTTGGATCAATTTTGGAGTAATTAACAGGGTTCGGTTAGACAATTCTGGCTTCGAAACAATTTTTTAATAATTATCGAGCCTTGGAAATAATTTAAAATAATATTTTAAAGCTCGAAACTATTTTTCGGAATTTTTAAATCATTAAATATAATTGAATAATTAATTAAAATCAATTAATACTTAATTAAATCAATTAATCAATTAATTTCTGAATTAATTGACCAATTAATGAATTAAAAATTAATTGAAATTAATTAACTAATTAATTCAGACTTATTTTTGAATTAAAAACAATTTTTGGAATTAAAATAATAATTTTTAGAATTTTCAGAAATTAAAAACCAATTTTGGAAATGAATTTATAAAAGAAATCTGATTTTTAAAAATTTTTGAAACAGAAATCCCATTTCTGCAAAGCTGGGAAACCTTGGGGGGCTAAACTGTAAAAACAGAAGTTAGAAATTAATTTTACAGAATTTTGGATCAAAACCGGGTCAAACCGGGTCGGAACTCCGGGTCACCAAGAACAGAAACGGGTTCTTCATGAACCCAGATTCCGGTGACCGGAATACGGCTCCGGTGAGCCCCGATTCAGGCGAAAATAGGATGGTTTAACACGATTCAAGTGGGGTTTTCATTCTAAATCACTTCAGGAGTTCAAATCAATTAACAAATGGACTAAACGACATCTGAAAATAAAAATCTGGCCAAAAACTTCAAGAACACCGGCGAAAACTTCAAATCATAACTTACTCCTCTACAGGCCTCGTCGATTCATAAAACTTATATGGATCGATTGCAAATTGCATAAGGAACACAACCCACCCCTTTAGAACATCTAATAATTCCGAAATAAGAAACCCCCGAATCGAATTGAAAACATTCAAAGTAATATAAACCCTAATTTCTAAATTCCGCGAATCAAACCCAAAATTAAACATGTTATTGAACTCCAAATTTAAAGTATAATATACCAAAATGATCAGGAAAACAAGCTCTACAACATGCAATCATCAAATCATTCAAACAATCATCCGTACAAAAATTCATAATTTAAATACCAAGAAATTCGAATATAAATAATTAAATAGGAAATCACCTGATATTTCTGGCTTGAAATTGATGGACGATTTAGATTCTAGATTTCAGTAGCTTCGTTTTGAGTATATGTACGCCAAAATCGGATATCGATAATGCCTCCGAATTTGTGTTTGATTATGATGAACATAATATAATTATAGTATTTTCTCTGTAAAAATTCTGTAAATACTGTTTGCAAATGATTTCTGATACAAAATAAAATACGGTAGAGGTTATTTATATTTATGGTAAATTAGTATCCCGTTGGATCATTCCGGATATAAAATGGTACGTTTATTTATAAAAACTGATCCAAACGGTACCGATTTTCGAGATAATTATCCAAATCAGTACAATTTGTACTGCGGTTTTGGTCTCAGCGCCTGGTTACACGTACTACGAGGTGATAATTGTGATAGTTTAATAAAAAGCTCCCGTTTATCGAAAATACGAGTTTTATTGATTTATCGAAACGAATATTGTATCGAAAATGTTGCGCCGGAACCCGCGCAGGACAAACCGTACGTCGGATCGAAAAAGTCGAAACATGGAATATGCTCGGAATATTACAATTGGGTTAGGAAGGAGTTCTCGGAAAAGTTTCGGGTTCTAAAAATATAATAACGGATGACGTCGGTTGGTTCCCGTTTTTATAAAATAGATTTTAAATACCCGGAAAAAGATTTTATAAAATTTATATGATTCCTATATATTCATAAATCAACATAAAAATAATTAGGAAGATATGACAATTATCTATATTTTATTTTGGACATATAAAAATTAAAAATACTCAATTAATATTATTTTTGAATATCCAAACGCAGATAACACTAAACAATTAATTCACAGAATAAATACTGAACACACATATAATAATTATTTAATAGCAAAAATAATTACACGCGATATATCCCGGATATTACAACAAACCACTAAGATACAATACTACTCCACAAATACATACAAAATAAATATCGAACACTGAATCAAGATTGCTTACAGATTCAAACCATTGTACCTTATGCATTGAAAGATCGAATCCTTATAACCTTGAAACTTTGATTCTTTTTTTATCCAATTCTTTCACCACCTGATAGTCATTCTTTGAAATTTCCATATTGTTCCTTTGTGAAGATTGAAACCATCTCATTATTGGACATCCAATGTTGCTTATGATTCTGTTTATTGCTTTACATTGTTTTTCTGTTATTATGATAGAATTGGATTGTTTTATAAAATTGTGGACCAGATTCGTGGTCAGACCAGATTGGTGGTCAAGTTAGGCCAATGTGTGTCTTGGATCCAGTAATTAGAGCAGAGATGTGTGCCTTGCTCGGGGTTAGTGCGTGACTGATCAGTAGCCTAACCTTGTTTTTTTTTTAAAAAATGAAAATATAATATCCAATTCTAAATCATTAATCATTGTTCACTTGAGACCCTAACTCTTTTCACTTGATGATCAATATTCTCAGTCTTGTCAATGTGACTTGCTGAGCTAGTTAGCTCATTTGTGCGATGTTGTTTATGTTCTTTTCCAGTTAAGAAGGAACCTGTTGGTAGCGAGGATCCCCAATCCAGTGCGAGAGCTAGGGGTCCAGGTTGATTGAGTTAAGCTAGCTGACAGCTTTTGGGATAGTTTAAGTTTATAATTTTTTTAATAATGTTTAATATTTAGTTGTAAGTTTGAATAGTTGGGATTTGGACATTTGTAATATAAGTGTGTGTGTGTGGCTTGTGTACATACTTTAACCTGTTGTGATCCGTGGTAGTTGGTAAGTAGGGTCACAACATATTATTATCCTTATTATTGTTATAAGCAGGTTATAAATAAGGTGTGTGTGTGTGTGGACCCCAAACTTCTGACCCGGGTTTGGAGGGCGCCACAGTTGGAGCAAGGAGAAAAGCAAACTGTCTCAGAATATGAAGCTGAATTTGCCCGTTTAGCCAAGTATGCGCCATCTTTGGTTGCAGACGAGGTTAGTAGGGCATGTAGGTTTGAAGAGGGGCTACAAAGTGATATAAGGAGGCATATGTTAGCATTTGAACTAAGTAGTTATAAGATGGTGTTGAACAAAGCTTTAGTAGTGGAGAGAGGTGTTAGGTCACACAACACTGTAGAAGGGGGTTGAATACAGTGTTACTACAATCAAATCGATTTTGAACACAAGTAACAGTAAACAGATATATTTAATATGATAAACTCTGTTACAATAGAACTATTCTCTCTCAGTGATGAACAAATATTACTAAGAGCTGCTAGGTTACAATGTAAAATCTTCTCGATAATGATAACACATATAGTGTAAACCTAAATCTGTGTTTATATAGTACACAGTTACAAGATAACTTCTAATTGATATAGAATATAATTTTGTCTCCTAAAATATATCAATCAGATATCTTATACAAGTCTTCCAGTCTTCTAACTCTTTTCATACATATCTTCTTTTATTTAAGTCTCGATATTCTACTTTAAATCAGCTTCCTTCCTTATATGAAAGTCTTCCCGCACTTAAGTTCTGATATGACCTTAAGTTCTGATGTTAAGTTCTGACTTCCAGTAAGTCCTGATATGTCCTGTTTGTTAAGATCTGAAAACTAAACATGAATCATATTAGACATGCATCTCAAATATATCTAACAATCTCCCCCAACTTGTAAATTATGCAAAATATACAAGTTAATAGATTTGATGATGTCAAAAACATTTAAGTACAAATGCAAATAAGAGTTTAACTAGATAACTAACTACAACTTACAGTCCTTGTAGCTTTTACCAATTTCACTGAGTCAATCTGAATCCATAATGATTCTTGACAAAGCTTGATATCAGCTTTTCTTCTTTAATCCTCAGGACTTGAGAGAGTGTAGTCTTGACTTGCTTCATCTCTTCATTCTGACTTCCAATCTGGTAGATTGCAGTCCTTAAAGCAGAGATATGGTTTCTTTCTAAACCATCATTCATTTTTATTACCCTAGGATGAGAAGAATCTTAATTATAGCATAGACATTTCTCTTTCAATATCACTTTAAGCTTAGCAGAATTCTTCTTCATTGGAATTCCACTTCCATCATCTTCAACAATACTAGAAATGAATTCTGTAATCCTTGAACCAAAAATTCTTGCTTTATCTCTGATGGTCTTCAATATAAAGTTTGACCATCTCCTGTAATATCAGACTTTACCTCTAAAAGGTAATGAAAGAATTGAAGTTCTTTCAGTGATTTGTTCAGCATATCTGATTCTGACATTTGATATGTCCTTTCATCTTCAAGAAATAGAATCAGATTTTCCTTAACATTGTGCTTGTCATGAGCATCCAGTACCACTTGAACAAAGATAACCTTTTAAAGATGTTTCTGTGTAACATCTTCAAGCGGTCAGTCAGTCAATAAAAATGGATCTCTAGTAGCAACTTCAACTTCTATTTTAATCTTAGCTTCATCATAACCTAGTCCAGCCCTATCTCTTGGTTCTCTAGCATTTAACCCAATAGTCATGAAAGTAGACATTGGCTTTTCTTTGGATCTGATGGTTTGACATTTTTCCACAGAAGTTTCTTTTTATCAGCTTCTTCCATTTTGTCTAAATCAACTTGAGCAATGTCAGAGGTTGACTTGATGACTTTATCAAAACTTGCTGTTTCATTTATAGCTTGCTGTTCTTCACTCTGAACAACTTGAGCCTTATCAGAGGTTGCCTTTGATTCTTCAGAAATCTTCTTTCTTTTCAGAGTTTGAACATCTTTATCTTTAGCAAGAATATCATCAGTAACTTGAACCATTTTACACACTGACTTTATCAGAATTTGATGAATTTTCATCTCTAGTGGCTTGGTTGGTTCATCAACTTTTCCTTTCCCTTTATCTTTGCGATCAATCTCAGATTGTGATCTTGTCTTGAGCTTTGATGCCTCAGTTTGTGACTTCTCCTTGATCACAATGCCTTTTACCTTAGGCCTTGGAGGTTTCTTTGCAACAAAAGCTTTTGGCTTTAGATTTGTCTTTTCAGCTTTAAATCTAGCTTCTTCTTCCTTGAGATTTTCTAAATCCATTCCAGGATTATGTTTCAGAAATAATCTTCTAGCAATTTCCTCATCAAGTGTCTGAATCTTGGGATCCTTGTAGTAGACAATAATCTGCTTTCCCTTGAGCTTCAGAGTTTGCATGAACTTTTGAGAATCTTGACTTCCACCTTGTATCAGAACATCAGGCGTTGTCAGACTTTGCTCATCAGAACTTGATATCAGATTTTGAGTTTCAGTACTTGCTATCAGATTTTGAGTTTAACCAGCTTCAGAACTTGTCTTCTTTTGAGTAGAAGATTTGCTTGCTTCAGTAATTAGTTTCCTTGAAGAAACCTTGTTGCTCTGCCCTTTACTTTGAACTTGACCTCTACCCTTACTAGGGTTTCCCTGGTCATCAGCTTCATCATCTTTCATCTTCAGTATTTGATCATTAGAGCATTTGGACTTAACTATCTTCTCCCTCTTTTTGGCATCATCAGATAATAGGAGTGAGAGAAGAAGTTCCACTGAAGATTGAATATCATTCAATTGAGCCTGTTGAGAAGCTTGATTTGCCAAGACCTCAAAGATTTGGGCCTGTTGCTTCTCTTGAGCTTTCTCAATTGCTTCTACTTTTTCAGAAATAGCTCTGATAAACCTCTTTTTATCAAGCTTGGTCTCCATATCCAGCTTTTCAGCTTTTCAAGAAGCTTATCAACCTTTTCTTGAGTTTGTGAATGTAGACCTTGAAGGTTCTTGGTAGATAGAGCAGTGATCTTGAGCTGTGTCTTGATATCAGAATTTATCACAAGCTCATCGGCTTTAGCAATGTGCTCTGTCAGAACTTTAGAGCTTGGAATGAAATCAGTTTCATTCCACTTCTTGGTCCACTCTACTCCTCTATGGGTTTCATCCCAAGGTACAGGAGCATCCTGTTCAACAAATTTCTTGACCAATGCTTCCTTTTCAAGTACAGGAGCTGGAGTATGTACTGAGACACTGTCTCCAGAACATGATGAAGACTCATTATCCTCTGATAACACAACAGTATGTGAGGCTATAGGAGTTTCTGATTCAATTTCATCTAAATTCTTATCTTCAGGTTCTTGATCCAGAATTGATGTAGATGGTATCTCAGCATCAGCATTTAATATTGGAGAATGAGTTGGAGATGTCTGAGCTGTTGTAGGAGCTTCCAAATACAGAATAGTAGGAATGTGTAGCCTATTGATGTCAATTTTAGGACTTAAGCCTGAATCTTTAATTGTAATATCTTCATGAAGAGGAGAGACTAGAGGTGTAACCATCGTATCAGGAACAGTGTCTTTGTCTTTAGCTGGAGGTGGCAGAGATTCAATGATAATTGGCTCTTTTGAGATCAGAGATTCCAGATCTCCTTCCTCAGCTTCTTTATTATCTTCTGATGGAGGCTTAGCATTATACCTCTTTGCCCTCATTTTCTTCAATCTCCTTGCCAATGAAGGAGTTTCTTTATCATCAGAGTTTAAAGTTCTTTTCCTCTTCAAGGTATCAGAACCTTCAGCTGTAGTTTCTTTCTAAGAAGTGACATTCTCATCTACAACTATCACAGGTTCTGATGCATAAACATGTGCTTCCTCTTCACTATCAGATTCATCCCTGAGAATCATTTTCCTTCTCTTTTGTGGAGGCTGAGGAACAGACTTTGTCCTTTTTGGCTTGGAAGGTGAAGGTCTGATTGTATGTGCTGATGGTTGAGGTTGAGAAGTTGTTGGTTGTGTAGTGGTTGGAGGTTCTGATGGAGGTTATGATGGTTGGACATCAGGATATAGAGAAGTGTATGTGGTTGGAACAGAGTTTACCAAAAACTGTTTGACAGATTGTGGAATTTGGAGGGGGTCTCAAAACAATTTTTTTATTATCAGTAGATAATAAGTCAGTAAAAGCTCTCTTAGCAAGCTTAAATGGTTCATTTAACTCACTTACTAATTGGGGTGCATCAGAACAACAAAAAGTATAAATAAGCTGACAGAATCTAGCAAAATATACAGTGTTTCTATCTTCTATCATCCTATCCCCAATAAAGCCTAATATAGCATTGGCATAATCAAAATGAGTTTGATTTATGAGAGCATACCCGATTTGTTGACTGAGAATTGGGATTGCATCAAAATTGGAGCACTTGTTTGCAAAAGTCCTGGTGATGCAGTCGAAGAAGAAACTTCATTCCCTCCTTATGTGAGGTCTCTTCAACTGTCCCAGCTTCGCTAGAGTCTTCTCAGAGCCCAGATTGGCCATTAGCTGTTGAAGAACTGGCTCTTCAACTGTTGAATATATGCAGTTTTCGGGTAGATGAAGTGCTTGTCTAACTGTGGCCAAAGTCACCACATGGGCATCCTCCCATGTAGTAAAGATAATACTTGGGGACCCATTGGCACCACCATCATCATACACGCCTGACCTCCAGAACTCCAACACTTGAGTTCCTGAGAATGTGTCTGGTTGGGTCAGTGCATAACCTATCTCAGAGTTAGCGAGAAAGTCCTGAACGAAATGAAGATCTGATGGGGCTTCACTCTTGCTAAGAGTAGCCAAGTAATTGTTCTCCATTGAAAATAATGTCTTTTGGTGCCATTTCTGTAAGAAATAAGTGAGAAAATATATTGTGCACAAGGTGTTTGATAAAAGTCCTGTATGAAAAAAAACTTCAGAGAATATTAGAGAGAGAGGGGGAATAAGAGAGATTAATAATAGAAAAGTAGGTAAAAGATTAAAAATCTTTTAACTCCCATATATATACTCTCTCCACTCAACAATCTTTTTTTTAGAAGTAAAACAGACACTTGTACACCTGTCAGCTAGTAAATAGTTAAAGCAGAGTTAGTGGGCACGAGAAATAAGCAATAATTAATGTGCATATGCAGTTTTTCAAGACAAACACATTTACCACTAACCCAAATGATTATGACTATTTTTATCTCACCTAATTATATTCTGATTAAATATGACCGTTTCAGTATTTGCCACAAATAAGTCAAGTAAGGAATAATGCCACGTAAGCATCAGAGATTCCATCAGGATTTAATATCAGAACTTGACTACTACCAGATTTTAACAGTCATCAGAACATGGCTTATCAACTCAAAAAGTGAATGTTTGTATCTGTGATTCTTCATACAAATACTGACTTGTTTCTTCAGAGTTTAATCATCAGAACTTCCATCAGAACTTGTCCTCAGAATTTATGCAAATGACACTTAACTGTTTATCTGAAATAACTTGATTACCACAGTAATTTTCATTATTCATATGGAGTGAGAGTGAGTGCATTAGCAAAATATCAGATAAAGATTAAAGTCTGATATACTTCAGTATATCTTAGAAATAAGGCATAACTAAGGAAAAGTGCTTAAAATCTGTCATCAATAATGAAGTCTACTATAGGATAAATTTGTGCATGAGTCCACCTCAACTGTTTGTGCTCATTTTATGCATCTTTTAGAATTCTTTTTCACAATGGCTTCTCAGTGTAAATGAGTTACAACTGCTATCAGAATTTATGCTATTATCAGAGTATTTCTCCAATAATCAGAGAATGTGAAAAGTCACCAAGAAAAATTTATTTACTTTTCTAATGCATATTACTTAATACCAGCAATGCACTTGGGTCTTCCCTTCCACATATTTACTCTAGATCTCAAAGGAGTACCTGACTTTAATTTTCTTTTCTTTTCTTTTGATAAGTGAGGCTTATCAGCATTTAGTTCATCCTTAAGATTTACTGACATCAGAATTTGATAGATAAGAAGCAATAATCTAGTTTGTGACTTAGTAATAAGATACACAAAGTAAATTTGACTAAGCTCAAAATCAGAATTTGCTTGTGTTAATGAATTTCCACATAAACAACTAATTCAAACATGGAATTTCTAGAATAATAAAGACTACTAGGTCAGCATCTAGCACAATAATCCTCATTGGATTGAATAGTCACAGAACATTCAAATCACTATCAGAGTATATAGATCCACATCAGATAACAATTAGCATTTAATGTATTTTAATTTAAGCACAAATTACATGAAGTTAAGACAATCTGTAAACACTGATCATAAATTCTGATGTATGAGAACAAAAACTAAGCAGACTTAGAGAAATAACCTGTAACCATTCCAAGTTCATTTACCAGTCTTGTAAAAGTAGCTTCACATAGTGGTTTTGTGAAGATATCTGTTAGTTATTGATTTGTTGGAACAAAATACAATTCCACTGTACCTTCCATCACATGTTCCCTTATGAAATGGTACCTAATGCTGATGTGCTTTATCATTGAGTGTTGAACTGGATTACCTGTCATAGCAATAGCACTTTGATTATCACAGTAAATAGGTATTTTAGAGAATTCTAACCCATAATCCAGTAACTGATTCTTCATCCAAAGAATCTGTGCACAACAGCTTCCTGCAGCAATATATTCTGCTTCTGCAGTTGATGTGGAAATTGATTTCTGTTTCTTGCTAAACCAAGAAACTAATCTGCCTCCAAGAAATTGGCAGCTTTCACTAGTGCTTTTCCTGTCTATTTTGCATCCTGCAAAATCTGCATCTGAGTAACCTATTAGCTTAAAATTTGATTCTCTAGGATACCACAATCCTAGATCAGCTGTACCCTTGAGGTACTTGAAAATTCTTTTCACAGCTATTAGATGAGGTTCTCTTGGATCAGCCTGAAATCTTGCACAAAGACAGGTAGCATACATGATATCAGGTCTACTTGCAGTTAAATAGAGTAAAAAGCCAATAATACCTCTGTAGTTAGTAATAACTACTGATGAACCAGTATCTTTATCTAACTTGGTTGCAGTGGCCATGGGAGTGGATGCAGTTGAACAGTCTTGCATTCCAAATTTCTTGAGTAACTTTCTGGTATACTTGGATTGACAGATAAAAGTACCTTCTTCATTTTGCTTGACTTGAAGTCCCAGAAAATAACTAAGTTCTCCCATCATACTCATTTGATATCTTGACTGCATTAGCTTTGCAAACCTTTCACAGAGTTAGGCATTTGTAGAACCAAATATGATATCATCAACATATATCTGTACCAAAAGTAAGTATTTTCCATGGATGAGGTAGAACAGTGTTTTATCAATTGTGCCTCTGTGAAATCCACTTTCCAGCAGGAATTGAGCTAAAGTCTCATACCATGCTCTAGGAGCTTGCTTAAGGCCATAAAGTGCTTTGTCAAGCCTGTAGACATGATTTGGAAATTTTGAATATACAAAGCCTGGAGGTTGTTCAACATATACCTCTTCTTCCAATTCTCCATTTAGAAAAGCACTTTTTACATCCATTTGAAAGACTTTAAATTTTTTGTGAGCAGCATAAGCCAAAAAGATTCTTATGGCTTCCAATCTAGCAACTGGTGCAAATGTTTCATCATAATAAATACCCTCCTGTTGAGAGTAACCCTTAGCAACTAGCCTTGCTTTGTTCCTAGTAATTATGCCATCACTGTCAGTTTTGTTTCTGAACACCCACTTTGTGCCAACAACTGATCTGTTGTTTGGTCTTGGCACTAGGGTCTAGACTTTATTTCTTTCAAATTCATTTAACTCTTCCTGCATTGCTTGTACCCAATCAGCATCTTGAAGAGCTTCTTTCACTTTCTTTGGTTCAGTCTGAGATAGAAAAGAATGATAGAGACATTCATTTGATGTTGTAGTTCTAGTTCTGACACCTGCTTCAGGATCTCCAATTATTAAGTCAGGTGTATGTGATTTAGTCCACTTCCTTGCAGATGGAAATTGTTCTCTAGAACTGGATCCTCCCCCATGATCCATTCTGTCTCCATCAGCATTTTCTGATGCCCCCTGTAGTTATGCTTTCTGAGACTTCAGAATTTGAGTTTGATTCTTCAGGCTTGGAAGAATCAGAGTTTCCAGAATTATCAGAATTTGGCTCATTAGAACTTGATGAATCAGAACTTGAAGAGCCAGTGACAGGTTCTGATGCTTTTTGAGAGTCTTGAGTTGTGGTAGGATCTTCAGCTTGCTCCCCCTGGACAGGTGCATTTTCCTTTGGAGTTGTTACCACAGTTTCAATGACATCAGAACTTAACCCGTCAGAACTTACAGGATCAGAGTTTAAATCATCAGAATTTACAGTATCAGAGTTTAAATCTTCATTTTCAAATCTCATCTGATCATGATCATTGAAATCTTCAAGTCCAGTAATCTTCTTATCATCAAAAGATACATTGATAGATTCCATGACAACCCTTTTTCTTAAATTGTAGACTCTGAAGGCTTTTGTGGAAAGTGGATATCCGACAAAAATTCCTTCATCGGCTTTTAGATCAAATTTTGACAACTGTTCAGGATGAGTCTTAAGAACAAAACACTTACATCCAAATACATGAAAGTATTTCAGATTTGGCTTCTTTTTCTTTACCATCTCATATGGTGTTTTTCCATGCTTGTTTATGAGTGTAGCATTCTGTGTAAAATAAGTAGTCTGCACAGCTTCAGCCCAAAAGTAGGTTGGTAACTTTACTTCATCAAGCATAGTTCGTGCAGCTTTAATGAGAGTCATGTTCTTTTTTTCTAGAACTCTATTTTGTTGTGGAATTCCGGGTGCAGAAAATTCCTGTTTAATTCCATGCTCTTTGCAGAACTCTTCCATTATTGAATTCTTGAACTCAGTGCCATTATCACTTCTTATAATTTTAACAGAATCTTTGACCAACTTATCCAGCAGTCTGACATGATTAGTTAGAGTAGATGCAGTTTCATTCTTCTTGTGCAATAAATACACCCAAGTGTACCTTGTGAACTCATCCACTATGACCATAGCATATTTCTTCTTTGTAATAGACATGACATTGACTGGACCAAATAGATCAATATGCAGTAGGTGATAAGGCTCAAGAATTAATGATTCAGTTTTGCTCTTGAAAGAAGATTTTCTTTGTTTTGCCTTTTGACATGAATCACAAAGGCCATCAGGAGCAAATACTGATTTTGGCAGTCCTCTCACAAGATCTTTCTTTACAAGCTCATTTATGTTGTTGAAATTTAAATGAGAGAGTCTTTTGTGCCAATTCCGACTTTCTTCAATTGATGCTCTACTCAACAGACAGATTACAGAATCATCAGAACTTGTTGAAAGTCTGGCTTCATAAATGTTACCATGCCTGTAACCTTTCAGAACCACTTTGCCTGTAGAATTGCTTACAACTTCACAGTGTTCTTCAAAGAAATCCACATGATAACCTCTGTCACAGATTTGACTCACACTCAACCAGATTTTGTTTAAGTCCTGAGACAGGAGCTACTGTTTCAATGATGACATTCCCAAGATTGATATTTCCATATCCCAGAGTTTTTCCCATGTTGTCATCTCCATAAGAAACTCCTGGGCCAGTTTCTCCACAAAGTCTGATAGCAGGGCTTTATTTTCAGTCATATGTCCCGAACATCCACTGTCCAGCACTAGGATGTCCTGTTGCCCTGCAATCATAAAGACCACTAATTATTAGTTTTAAGGACCCAGACTTGCTTGGATCCTTTGGCCTTTTTAAGTTTGTTAGCATTTGCAGCGGATTTAATTTCAGAGTTTATGCTAACATTCTGTTTATCAGAGTTTATATCAGACTTTGGATCAGACTTTACACTAGAAGGAATCAAAGTAACTTTCTTCAAAGAAGGTTTTATTTGATAATAATCATAGTACAGACTATGATATTCCTTACAAGTATAAATGGAATGCCATAAACTACCACAATAAAAACAAGGATTTTGTGGTTTAAACCTAACAGACTGACTCTTAACTCCTGATCTAGGAGGTAAAGATTTTATATCTTTATTCTTCCTGCAAAAAGAAGCAAGATGGTTAGAGTTTCCACAGTTATAATATTTCTTTCTAGGAGCATTAGGAACATGCATATAGTTATTGTTTTTATTCACACCTTCCTTTCCATTCCTATTTTTCCTAGCTTCCTTTACCTTGTTGACATTCCTAATCTCTTTCAGCTTATGCTTAAGCTGCTTCTTAGTCATTAAGCCTATGTTGAATTCAGCTGGTTTATCATGTTTTAATTTGTCAGAAGTTGACTTATCCTTAACTTCTGTCACAGACTCTTTCATCTTTTCAGAATCAGACTTTACAGTTTTTGCTACAAACTTAACAGGATTTACCTTTGGATTAGTAGTATGTTTAACAATAATTGGCTCAATTTGTTCAGTTCCTTTTTCATTTTTATCATCTCCATAACCTAAGCCCTCTTTCCAGTTTCCACTACTTAATAAATTGTGAGTTGTTCTGCCAGAGTTAGTCCAAGTTCTTATAATCTCTCTTTCCTTTTCTAAGTCAGCTTTTAGAGATTCATTCAATTTTAACACTTCATCTCTAACATATAAAGCATCATCTTTTTCTTTCTTAGTTTGATGAAGAAAAACTAACTCCTTTTCGAAATAATCATTTCTCTTTTTATAAGCAGAATTTTCAGATGTTAATCTTTCATATGTTAAAGTCTGATCTCTATAACTAATGAACATGGTTTTAATATATAATCTCAACTCAGTAATATCATCAATATGAAAGGCATAAGTTGTTTGAGGTACCTTCAATTCAGCAGTTTCAGGACTGCCATCGGCATTTGCCATTAAGGCATAGTTCACCTCATGTTCAGAATCTGAAGTGTATGTCCAACTTTTCTTCTTTGTGACCAGTACCTTTCCTTTGTCACTTGTTCCTTTCTTGCAGTTAGGAGATATGTGGCCTCTTTCACCACAGTTGTAGCATTTGACATTTGAGTTATCTCATCTGTCAGACTTTCCTCCCTTGCCTTCAGATATCTGAACCCTTTCTTATCAGAACTTCCACTTTTCCTGGAAAACTTCTTGCCTTTTCTGAATTTCCTGTAGGCTATCTTTGTGATACCCTTTACCATAAGAGCACACAATTTCTTCATCTCTTCATCAGCATCTATTTCAGGTAAACTTTCAGTTTCTGAATCATCATCATCAGAATATGATGACTCTGAATCAGACTTTATGATGAGAGCCTTTCCTTTACCCCTTTTTGAGGCAGCCATATTAGGAGATTCCTCCTCAGTCTTAAGAGCAACTTTCCTTGACTTTCTTCCATGCCTCTTGCTCCTTTGATCCATCTCAAGTTCATAAGTCTTGAGCATACCATAAATTTCATCAAGAGTAGTTTCAGTAAGGTCATAGTTGTCTCTTATGGTGGTAGACTTTAAATCCCAACTTTCAGGAAGAGCTAAAAGGAATTTTAGATTTGAATCTTCAAGATCATATTCCTTGTCCACCAGTGACAGATCATTCAAGAGTTTGACAAACCTGTCATATAAGTCAGTTAAAGACTCATCAGCTTTTGAGTCAAAGTGCTAATACTCTTGAGTGAGTATAGTCCTCCCGTTCTTCTTGATTGCATCAGTTCCCTGGCATCTTGTCTCCAAAGCATCCCATATCTCCTTTGCAGTTTTGCAATTAATTATCATGTTTGACATGACATTATCAATGGCACTATGCAGCAAATGTCTTACCCTTGCATCCTTGGCAATAGATGAGATGTCTTCAACTGTATACTCACCTTTCTCTTTTGGTATGGTCTTTGCTGGTTGATCAACAACTACAACAGAGAGCTTGGTAGGCTTATGTGGTCCTTCATTAATTCTGTCAAGGTATTCAGGATCTATAGCTTCCAGAAATATAGTCATCTTCACTTTCCATATGGGATACTCATAAGGTCTCGGTATGGGAACCCTAATAGTCTCATGTCGACTGTGGGTTTGAGACTTTTGAGTTTCTTCAGTTTTGCTGGGCTTGGTTGGAGTTTGTGCTTCTCCAGACATGATTGTTTGGATCTTTACTGTATGTGTGTTAACAGATAAGCTATGATACCAATTGTTAGGTCACACAACACTGTAGAAGGGGGTTGAATACAGTGTTACTACAATCAAACCGATTTTGAACACAAGTAACAGTAAACAAATATATTAAATATGATAAACTCTGTTACAATGGAACTGTTCTCTATCAGTGATGAACAAATATCACTAAGAGCTGCTAGGTTACAATGTATAATCTTCTCGATAATGATAACACATATAGTATAAACCTAAATCTGTGTTTATATAGTACACAGTTACAAGATAACTTCTAATTGATATAGAATATAATTCTGTCTCCTAAAATATATGAACCAGATATCTTATACAAGTCTTCCAGTCTTCTAACTCTTTTCATGCATATCTTCTTTTATTTAAGTCTCGATCTTCTACTATAAATCAGCTTCCTTCCTTATACGAAAGTCTTCCCGCACTTAATTTCTGATATGACCTTAAGTTCTGATATTAAGTTCTGACTTCCAGTAAGTCCTGATTTCAGTAAGTCCTTATTTGTCCTATTTGTTAAGATCTGAAAACTAAATATGAATCATATTAGACATGATATCTCAAATATATCTAACAAGAGGATTGATGGTAGAGGACAGAAGGAAAGATTTTGGGTCTAAGAAGAGAGCTGAGCCTACAAGTGGATTTCACGAGAATGGATCATCGAGGAAGTTCAATAATCGAGGAAATTTTAATTGACACGATTCAGGATCTAAGCTTTCTTATTCTAGATGTGGAAGGAATCACTTGGATAAGAATTATCGTGGGAACACTGGAGCATGCTTTAGCTGTGGGGAGTCTGGGCACAAGATTGCAGAGTGTCCAAAACGCGATACTTCAAAGGACAAGGGCAATAGGAATATTGGCACTCTAGCCACGCTTGGACCAAACTATGGACGCATGTTTAAGCTTCCTACAGAGCCAAACACAGATTAAGGTACACAATTATTTCAATTTTGTTTGGTTCTTAAATGGATATGTTATGTGACTTTTGGAATTTGTATATTTTTATGTATATTTAAATTTGGGGACCAAATTTTTTTTAAGGTGGGTAGAATGTAATAACCAGTATTTTTCTTTGTAAATATATATATATATATATGACTTAAGTTAATTGTAGTTGTAAAAATAAATATATATTAAATTGAGTGGGTCCATATATATACATGCAAGATTTTTAAAAATATATATATTTGAATAATACATTTCTTTATGTTCTAAAATATATTTAAGATAATTATATATTATTTTATATGTTTACATGTCTATTTTACTTGGTAAAAAAAACACGTTACTCAGAGATAAGATATGGGTCATTTTAAAAAAGTGGGTGATAACTACCCGTCATAATAGGAGGGCACTACGTCAAATTTGTAAATAAATATATGTGTCTCAGCTAGTTTATTTCTTGCACATCATCTTCTTTCTCAAGTACTCCTCCTTCTCTCTGTTTTCTTCTAGCTTTCTTTTAAAATGTGTTTTCTCATTTTTTTATACTCTCTTTAATATATTTAATTTATATAGATGTCAAGTTCTTTCCAATGCTTGCATACTTGCTGATTTGATATAATACGTGATTTATACATGCTATTAGATATTGATATATGTCAATTAGTTTATATGTAGTTGATATGTAATTTGTTAAATATTTAAATACCATGTTTTTTTAAAATTAGTCATTTATCTTAGATATGATGATTTAAAATTAGTTTATATTCACACTTTTATTTTTATTTGAAATCTTTTAAATATTTTTGCACTACTTTTGTTTTAAAATTTATGGATCAAGTACCCTATTATAGAAATTAGAATTCCCGGTAAGCTCTGACTTATGAACCAGTTAGTAATTGTGTATAGCTCCGGAACTAGCCTTTGATACCTTACTAGGGAGTGCTATTTATGATGCCTTCGGGAGCGCACACTCTATGATACCTTAGTAAGGGGCACGTTATTGACAGAAATTATGAATTTTTGATACTGTGTCACCAGGTATTTGTGGCCTTAGCGAGCTGTGGAATTATATTATGTTTTATGTCATATGGATTTTGGACAATAATTTTGGTTTTATAAAATTATGATACTTGATCCACTAGTGTAGAATTATTTTCTTGCTGGGTTATTTGGCTCATTACTTATAAATTTTCAGGTGTTAGCTTTTGGGACATCTTAAAGGTGGACTTGATTTGAGCTTGCTTTGGAATAATATTTTAGTGATTATGTTTGTATTGGAGCTGTGTCTTCCAGGATTTGCTTTATTTTTAGCTTAGATGATTTTATTTCTGCCTCGGATTTTAGATTTGTATGGACGACTAGAAACTTATTCTTATTATGAATATAATTTGAAGTTTTAGCAGAATATTTAAGTATAATTATTATGTGAAAAGTCGGGGTATTACAAGTGCACCATAAAATTGTGCATGATAAAAATAAATAATAGCTAATACGTAAAATATTAATATAAAACAAAAGTAATTAAAATAGAAGAGACGAACTTGAGCTCATGGTTGTATTCATATGGGACGTTCCTAATAAACATTCATGAACAAGCCACAAATTTTTTGCCAAAGAGACGTGACTTGTGCTGATGGATTTGGAAGGAATGAACGAGTGACTCCTCCAATTTTTTTCCCAGACCGATTAAAAAAGATTGATGTAAAATTCTATAATGCTATATCCTCCACTGCATATGTGGATCTGTTGCTCTTCTTTATCCATACCTTTTAATAAAATATTTTGTGATAATTATATATGCATTATAAGACCCTCTTGGTTATCGTTATATTTGACAAGGTAATCCTTTTTTTCAAAAAAGAGAAGGTCATGCAAATCAACAAGAATAATGCGAAGGTATCAAATTTAGTCCCAAAATAACTCCCAAAATGACACATGACCAATTATGTTTTGCGGGCACATATGTATGCATGGTGGACCCTTCATTTTATAAAAATTATTACCAATCAAATCTTGTCACTTGTCATTTATCATTTGGTACCTATTTTGAGACATATTTTTGGGACCTCTGTCAAATCAAATCTTGCCACTTGTCAACAATATCACTCATTTTAAATTTAAATAAATATATATACATATTAAATTTAAATAAATTGATCGAAGAATTTTTTTTATACCATTAAAATTATTTTTTACACATAAATATTATATATAACTGCATTCTTGTCGCTAAACATCAAGTTGTAAATTTTCTAATTTTTTCAAAATAATTGTTCCCTCAATTTTATCAAAGGAATTTGTATTCATGCTATTCTTTTTACATAAAAGCATATAAAATGTACAACTAATTTAAAAGGCACAGTATGAAAAGCCACTTATGGAAGTGATGATCCTACCAAATTTAATTGTGCTTGATGTTAAAAGAAACGGTGTGGTAGAGTCTTGCCTTATGGCATGGTAAGCCAGGTTTTATCACGTCTTTTGTCAAAGGAGTGTCAGTCATATTAATGTGTGTTTCTTGTTCTAGTTTTCGATGGCAGAAAGAAAAGACCCAACAAGGGAGATGGAGGATAGTTTTGTGTTAATCAGATTAGAGGATGAAGAGGAGGGGGGGACTGATGTATGAGGAACCAGATGAAGAACATGCAAAGATTGATGTACGATGGTGCTTGGTAGGCCGCTTTTTGACAAAATCACCAATAGACTTCCAAGCAATGCAACATAAGATGGCATCTTTGTGGCGTCCGGGAAAATGAATGTACGTAAATGAACTGCAACCAAACATATTCATCTTCCAATTCTATCATGAGGTGGACATAAAGCGTGTGATAGACGGAAGTCCATGGACATTCAGACTTTTTCAGTTGGTCTTTGAAAGGTTGAAACCAGGAGATAACTCGAGAACAATAAGCATAAACAAAATTATGTTATGGGTGCAGATACATGGAATGGATCTGGGGTTCATGTCTCAGCGAGTAATTAAAGATATAGGTAACTACATTAGAAACTTTGTGGAGTCAGACTCTAATAATTTTGTGGGAGTATGGAGGGACTATTTGAGGGTGAGGGTAATGATTCCATTGGACAAGCCATTAAAGCGAAGAATGAAGCTCAAGAGGAGTGACTTCAGTGGTGCTGGGCAAACTTTAAGTATGAAGGGGTCCCGACGTTCTGTTTTATATGTGGTTTGATTGGCCATAGTGAAAAATACTGTGAGAAAAGCTTTGATACGCCATTAGAATCGATTAAAAAGCCATATGGGATATGGATGAAAGCAGATCCGCGAAGGAAGAACCATACTATAGGGTCAAAATGGCTAAGGCAGGGAGGCTCTGCTCCTGCAGGTTCTGCTCCGGTAGCCTCCACCACAACGGAGGTGCCACGGAACAAGGATAGAGTTGATCCCATAATCAGCGCTGAATAATATCCCGAAAAATCAGGAGGTAATTCAGGAAAAGCTGTGTTTGGAAAATGTTTAACAGAAAGCGTGAATTAAGGGGATAACGGAACAGGAAAGGTTGTTAATAATCCAATCTCTGTTACTGAAAATTTGAATGAAGAGCGGGAAAATCAAATAGAAAATAATGCGGATAATGAGCTGTTTATTTTGGACCCGAAAAGACGTCGCACTAGAGAGCCCAATAGAAGGGACTGACAAGACACTACGGGCCTGGAAGATGAGAAAATGTTGGAGTCCCAAAAGAGAATGGACCAGAACCAAAAAACTTATCAGAGGCGGGATCTGCGAGGTAGACCCGCCTATCATTATGAGTACATTAAGTTGGAACTGCCAAGGCCTTAGGCTTCCTTGGAAAGTTTGGTTCCTAACTGACGTAATAAGTCAAGAAAAGCCCACCTTCGTTTTTCTTTGTGAAACGATTAGTCGAAAAGAAAAAATGGAGTGGATTCAAAATAAACTTGGTTTTGAAGGTATGATTGTCGTAGAGCCGCAGGGAAAAAGCGAAGGTTTAGCATTATTATGGAGAGAGCAGCCACAAGCAAAGTTGCTCAGTTAATCTCAGAATCATATTGATGTGGAAGTGTCAATGGAAGGGCTAGGAGAGTGGTTATGGTGAGCTAGATATAACGCAATGTCGGAAGACATGAGATCTCTTGAGGAATCTGTCAAGAGATTCTAATCTACCGTGGTGTACCATTGGTGATACGAATAATGTGGTTAATCAGCAAGACAAAAGGGGGGGATAGCCGTATCCGTTGTGGTTGATTGAGGGTTTCAACAAGGTCTTAACTGAGACTGAGTTAATCGATATGGAGCTTATTGAACACCAGTTCACTTGAGAGAGAGGGAGAGGTAAACCAGAATGGATGGAAGTTCGCCTCGACAGAGCTCTTATGACTCAAAACTGGTTAAATATGTTCCCTCTAGCGAAACTATATAATTTGGAAGGCTTTAATTCGGACCACAACCCTATATTTCTAATACCACAAAAAGATGAATTAAGCAGAGGTCAGAGGCATTTTCATTTTGAGAATGTATGGCTCCTAGAGCCTATGTGCAAAGTTTTAGTAGATGACTGCTGGAAAGAAAGGGATGATGTTGATATTCAAACTAAAGTGTTGTCCTGCAGTGAAAAGCTGGCGGTGTGGGGAAAAGAAGTAACTGGGAATTTCAGAGGCAAAATTAAAGAGTGTAAATCATTGCTAAAAGCGTTGTGAAATAGAAATGATCCTCAATCAGTAGCAGAGTTCGAAGCAGCCAGGAAAATTTTGCATTTAATTCTTGATCAAAGAGAAATATTCTGGAGGCAACGGTCTAAACAACTATGGTTGAAATCTGGTGATAAAAATAGTAAATACTTCCATGTTGCAGCTAGTACGAGAAGAAGAACAAACCGCATCCATAAGTTAAAGGATTCTGATGGTGAATATAAGGAGTGGAACGGGGGTTTGGAGGAGATGATTACTGCTTTTTATAATGACCTTTTTAGCGCTTCATAGGTCGAGTGGCAAGAGGTTATTGATTGTGTGTCCACTTCGGTTAGTCATGCTCAAAACGAGTCTCCCCTCGAAGAGATTACATATGAAGAGGTGAAGAATGCCCTATTTCAAATACACCCAGACAAAGCCCCAGGGCCTGACGGGATGACTCCAGCTTTCTACCAAAGACATTGGTCTATAGTGGGGAATGACATAGTGACTTTTGCAGGGATAGTATAATGCCTCGGACGTTGAATGTCACAAATGTAGTGCTTATCCCTAAAAAGAAAAGTCCAATGGAAATTGGCGATCTTAGGCCTATATCGCTTTATAAGGTTCTAGCAAATATCATCACTAAGGTCATGGATAATTGTATGAAGGGGTTCCTTACAAAGATAATTTCTGAAAATCAAAGCGCCTTTATATCGGGCAGATTGATCTCGGATAACATTTTGATAAGCTACGAAGTGATGCACTATTTAAAAAGGAAGAGGAGATGGGTGGAAGGTTGTATGGCTGTTAAATTAGATATGAGCAAAGCATACGATAGGATTTAGTGGGACTATCTGAAAGTTGTCCTGCTTAAATTGGGTTTTCACAATTGGTGGGTGCACTTAATTATGCAGTGTGTCTACTCAGTAACCTATAATATTTTGCATGGGATGAAAGAAATGGGTCCTATTATCCCGAGTAGAGGTATTAGTGTTAGGTCTCAATTTGTTTGTAGAAGGGGGGTTGAATGCAAACAATACCGTTTAATCGAATAAAATGCGGAATAAAATTGTGAAACAAAATTCAAGTTAAATAAAACTTTTATTAAACTTGAAAGGTGTTACAACTACGGTATCGGTTACAAGGGATTAATCTCAAATCAATTATTACAAATCTAGAATAAATTCGACATGAACTTTTTCTATTTTTGTAATTAAAATATCAAATGCTAAATGCGATTTGAGATTAAGTTCTAGGGATTTTAATCCGCTAGATTGATACACAAGAACAAGATAAATATTTCTAGTTGATTGGATTTAACTTTACAATCTAGAAATTTAATCTTGAAGAAAAGCAGATGAAAAATAAAATGTTATGCTTTTGTTTTCTGCTCCTTTTTCTCTTGTGTGTTCTATTTTCTATTTGATTGGATTCTGTAAGTGTTGATCAATAAAAGTCTTCTGCTGCTTTTATCAAACACCGAACTGAAAAATGTACTGGCATGACAATCTCTTTGGCCAGCAAGACTTTCGGTATGACAATATTTACAACTAGCAAGACAATCAAAATGAACTAGCAAGACTTTCGGTATGACTATTGATTGTCATACCGATTGTCATATTAGTTCAAATAAATTGTCTTGCTGAATTAATAACAGATTTTAATCTAAACAGAAATTCTAATAAGACAATTAAATGTATTGGCATGACTTTCGGTATGACTATCAATTGCCATACCGATTGTCATACTAGTTCAAATGAATTGTCTTGTTTTGAATTTAAGCAGATTTTAAACCAATTAAAATCTTGTAAATCCTCAATATTAATTCTAAATTAATTAATCAATTTAATTCAATTAATCAATAAATTAATCTTTGCAGATATAATTTATTTTCTTAATTAAATTATATGACTTAATTAATTAATAGATAATTAATACTAACCCTGAGCAGCATCCATTCTTCTGACAATCTTCTGAAAATCACTGAGACTTATGAATCAATTCCGCCACTTCAATGCTGACACTCGATGTACTGTCTGGTTCATGAGTGACTAACTTCCGTGACGTTTCTTCATGTCTTGACTTTGATACTCTGATTAAATCCTTGTAATAAATGATACCCTGACGAGATCTCTGTCACTTGATTAAATCCACGATCTTGATTTATATCACTGAGGCATGATCAAATTCTTGAACTTCTTCCAGTGAATCTTCAAGTCTGCAGATGAACAATGTTTCTTTATCCTTTGACAGATGTTACTTTGTGAGATCTCTCTGATGATAGATCCACTATTTACTTATTACATTCTTATTTGAGTTGAGTTAAATCCTCGAATAAACGAATAGGCTATGACATATGCCTTTCAATCTCCCCCTATTTGCTTGTTAGACAATAACAACAAATACCTAGAGGATAACTCAACTAACAAATAAGAAAAAGATATAAACAGTAATGTAAAGTAAATAGCAGAAAAGTTCTGGATTATATTTAACATTTTCCAGATTCCAAATAAAATTTACAAGTGAATACAAGATAGATGTTCCTCTAGCCTGAACATATAACTACATTAGACTATCTTGATTCATAAAGCTCTAATCATATTACATTGAGTTTTGAGCTAATTGACTTCAGTTGTCTTCTCTTCTGACTTCACCTTCTTCTAAATCTTGAAGCAATTCTTTGTCAAAGACACGATCCTTTTCTGAAGTGAAGCTTGCTGGTCTGACTGGTTGAACTCCAACTGACTTCAGCTTATTCTTGATCTGATTGTACCTTGTAATATTCTTTTCACAATAAGCTTGAATCAAATCAGCAGCTTGAGTCTTCAACATGGATGAATATCCAGCAGTTCTTAAATGATGTTCCATCCAGACCAGATGCTTAGCTGAGTAGTCTTTAAGAGATTGTACATCTAGCTGACAGATTTGAAGACAATCAGACTTAAAGAATCTCACCTGATGAGGATTGTTGACCACTTGAGGACTAGCCCTGCTGGCAAACTCTTTAAGCCTTTCTCGAAGAACTTCATTCAATTCTGAGCTTCTTTTAACCTTGTTGAGAAGAACCCAATTCTCTGACAAAGAACGATTCTCGAACAGATGAAGTGACACCTTGAAAGATCCTTCACTCTGACAATATACAAAAATGCTCATCTCATTTAGGGATCTATCAAAAGCAGCTGTGATCCTTGAGACTTCAGTCTTGATAGCATTCATGTACATGTCATTGTTAGGATTTGAGATTTCCAGCTTGTCAAGAAGATGTAGGAACTGCCTATCATTGTTAGTGCTCAGCTGAGGCATATCAAGTACTCTCCTAGCTTCATCCCATTTTTCACCAATCTTCAGTCTGACATCTCTTCTCCTTTCTTGAGCCTTAATGTCATGAAGACGTTGCTTTTGAAGAGTTTCTGTTCTTTGAATGTCTTTCCTCATGTCAATGATCTGAGAGACCTTCTTGAGTTCAGCTTCTTTTCTTTTCATCTTTGACTGCTCCTTCTGAAATTCTTTCTCAAACAGAGGATCCACTTGAGCTTCTTCTTCCCATTCTCCAAAATCACTTTCCTCTTCAGCTTCAAATAAACCATCTTTATCTTCCTGAACTGGTTCAGTGGGAATGTCAAAAATATCAAAGTCATCCTGTTCTCCACTGTAGTAGACATCATCAGCCTTTCCTTTGTCTCCAGCAGAGGTATCTTTTTCCTTCCCTTTGGCACTACTCCCTTTCTTCTCCCCCTTAGTTGAGGGATCCTCTTCTGACCTTCCTTTGGAACCTCCATCACCTCCAGAGCCTGATCCTCCACCAGACGGTCCTTCAAAATAAGCTCTTTGTTCTTCATTAGGGCAATGAGAATTCTTGATCATGAAACATAGGTGCTTCATCCCTTCATTGAGATGTTCCATGCCCGTCTCTATCTTTAGAAATCTTGAGGAGTCCAGTGAATGATTCATCTCAACGAGGTCTTCAAGAGAAGTCATTCTTGTGTGTAGAGAGCAGAAGTTGGATATGTCATCAGCTGATAAAGTTGGAGTGTCCTGAATGGAATTGAGCTTTGGTATTACAGTGGTCTTGAGATCTGAGATGTCATTCCTGATGATTGCCAGCTGATTGTTGACAGAGGTGGAAGAAGAAGACCGTTCAACCACTTGTGCTTTGAATGCTTGAGCTTCAGCTTGGCTTTTAGCAAGTTCTTCTTTTATAGCAGCAATTTGAGCTAACAGGTTTTGAGTATCTGTGTCTGTGTGTGCTCTCACCTGAATTTCACTCGTGTTTGGTTCACTCACCTCACGTGCTTGTGTTTCTCTCAATATTATTGCTCGTGAGGAGTCTTCCTGTTGCTGTTCTTCTGTACCTGCAGTTAAAATCACCCTAGCCTCTTCAAGAGAGGTCAGTGGTGGTGCAATGGGAATTCGCGAGTCCCGATCCTCAGTCAATACCATCAAATCTTTTGAAATAGATGTCTGAATTTCTTCAGGGATAGATTGACTGAGTTGCCCTCCACTTTCTCCAAATAAATCTGCGAGTGGAGAATCCCATAAGGGAGCCAGAGGTGTTGGATCTGGGAGGGGAGAAAATGACTCTATTAAAGATGGCGGAGAGTCAGATTTTCCCTCTGAAGCATGTGACTGCTCTTCTGTCGTAACTATGGCAGGCACTGTAACCGACTCTACGTGCACTCCTCGTTCTGTGTCCTGAGTATGATCTGGGGAAGTGTATGGTTCCATTGTGAGTAATGGAATTGTGCTTGACTCAGTACAAGATGCCATGGCCCTATGGCGAATTTCAATAGATGCATCCTGTTGAGAGAATGCCTCTAGTAACTGTTCATTGGCCATTTCAAAGTCCATGTCCTGTTGGGAGGACAAGGATGGGCTTTCAGATGCCTCAGTATATGTTCTTCTTTTCTTAGGAGGAGGCAGAGCTGAGGGTTCACTCATATTTAACAATGCACTACTTCCTAGTAATCTTCTGGGTAACATTTTAGACAGTGGGGGAGAGGTTGAGATAGAATGTGACTCTGTGTTTGGCTCTATGACCTGGGATTGAAGCTGTGGTTCTACAACTTCATGGTCAGCCCTATCAACCACTGGGGGTCTTTCAACAGAAGTAGGAAGGGAGTGAGAGTGAGGAATTACTACCTGTAATGGAAGAGCATCTGATGTTGGAGGAGCCTGGGTGGCTTGAACCACTGGAGGTTGAGGTTGCTGTTCATGACCGGGAAGATTGAAAATAGGTAAAGGAATATAAGTGGCCATGAAAGCAGATACAAGTACTGGAACTTGCATGAATTTGAAGGTTGTGTCTTGGCGAGTGTAAATTTTTTTGCTAACTGGAGGGGGTTCGGTTACTGCAGAGTTAGCAAAAAGGGCTTTGTGTTCAGGTGTGAGAAGATGATCTGCTATAAGCATGAGAAAACGAGCATAGTAACATGATACCCTACGATTTGTAGAATGATCACGTAAAACAGAAGTTAGACGTCTCAAGAGAATGGGAAAAAGTAGTTTGCCAAAATTGATCCTTTGATTGAAAACAACCGCAAGACCAATATACTGCAGAGTGGAAGTGATGTTATGAAAATTGGATTTTGTGCAGTTGGCAAACACTTTGGAAAGTGTATCGAAGAAAATATCCCATTCAGACACCAAATTGGATTTAGAAAGTTTGGTTAAATTGATCACCCCCTGATAGTGAATAGCATGGAAAAAGTTTGTGATTTCATTTTCAGAGGGTAAATTACAGAAATTGTCCAATGGAAAATTTAACGCCTGATTAATGACTGATTCATCAACTACATACTGTGTGTTTGCCACGGTGAATGAAAAAGATTTTGAATCACCGGCCACAGTAGATGTTGTGCAAATCAGTCTAAGAAGATCGACATTTAAAATCACATTTAATTTTATAGCAGAGCTAACAATCGAATGGTCATTTAAAAATCTAATCCAAGGCTTAAATTTTTCAACATCACATTTTTCCGGATTAAAATAACCAACCTGATTATGCGCGACAATTTGGAAATTGAGAGCCATTTAAAATAATAATAAGACACACACTTTCAGAATTTTAAGAATAATATTAAGAAAATTCGAATTAATTAAATTAATTCAATAATTCGAATTAAATTAATTATAATCGAAAAATTTAGACAGGAATGTATCTCGTTAAAATCCTTAACTCACAAACCCAGATTAAACAAGCCACAAGACACAAATCAGAAATTAAAATAAAAATAAAAAAGTTCAAAATCAACAAACACAAATTGAATTTGAAGGGGCAAACTGATTAAAAAAAACAGATTTTGAAAATTTTGACAGCACTCCTGTATGTATATATATGTAAGTATATATCACAGGAGTGAAGATTCAGTTTGCTGAGTAAAAACTCGAGCAAGGAAAGAAGCAGTTCGTTTGTTTTAGTTCGAAGAGAGAGAAGAGAGAAAATGAAGAAAACTGTTCGACTTATGAAAAGAAATGAACTGTTGAAATGGTTTTTTTAAAAAAACAAACACACGCCTTTATATTACAGCTGGTATGACAATCCGGGATTGTCATACCGATTGTCATACCAGGCAAAAGAAAGAAAATAACCGAAAACAATAAGAATAAAAACAAGTGATAATATATAACTGGTATGACAATCTGATAGTCATACCGATTGTCATACCAGTATAAAATAAAATAATATATATATATAATGTTTATAACTGGCAAGACAATTGATAGTCATACCGATTGTCTTGCCAGTATAAACTATACTGAAAAACACTAATATGACAAATATATACTGAAATGACTTTCAGCAAGACAATTTCAATTGTCTTGCCGATTGTCATTTCAGTAGAAATACAGTCAAAATGTACAGACTTCTATATATGTACTGAAATTATATTACAAAATAGTAAAACTGAAATACAGACCTATAATATTTACAGAATTAAAATAATTAAAATATTTCAGAGATAATAATATTTTCAGTCCAAAAATAGATTTCTTTTGAATTTTAACAAATTAAATTCATAGAAAAATATTTTTAGAGAAAATAAAATATTCTGAGACATTAAAATTAACAAGTTGAGTAAATAAATAAGATAAGATAATAGAAATTACATAGAAATAAGCAAGAAATATGATAAAATGATAAAATAAATTTGCAAATGAATTTTTCATTTATGAAAAATTCATTTGTAAATTCATTCAAGAACAGATCCCAGATATTAACTAAATTAATCACTAAAACTATTCAACATGCCCAATTTACCAACTAATCTGGTAAATGTGGATTCGTCAAGTGGTTTAGTGAAAATATCTGCTATTTGTTCTTCTGTTGGAACAAAATATAGTTCAACTGTACCATTCATGACGTGCTCTCTAATAAAATGATACCTGATGTCAATGTGCTTTGTCCTCGAGTGCTGCACAGGGTTGTTGGTGATGGCTATTGCACTTGTATTGTCACATAAAATAGGAATTTTGTTCAATACAGAGCCATAGTCTCGTAGTTGGTTCCTAATCCACAAGATCTGAGCACAGCAGCTTCCAGCAGCAATATATTCAGCCTCGGCCGTTGAGTTGGAAATTGTTTGTTGTTTCTTGCTGTACCATGAGACTAGTCTGCTACCTAGGAATTGACAACTCCCTGAGGTGCTTTTCCTATCAACAACACTTCCTGCATAATCTGAATCTGTATATCCGACAAGGTTAAAACCAGATTCTTTAGGGTACCAAATACCTAGATTTGGTGTTCCCTTAAGATATCTTAAGATTCGTTTATCAGCAACGAGATGAATATCTCTAGGATCCGCTTGGAACCTTGCACATAAACATGTAGCATACATAATATCTGGTCTACTTGCAGTAAGATAGAGTAACGAGCCAATCATACCTCTGTAGCTTGTGACATCTACCTTAATGGAGTTTTCACATGGTCCAAGCTTGACAGCTGTAGTTGATGGAGTCCTTGCTGATGCAGAATCCTCTAGATTGTACTTTTTGAGGAGTTCCTTGAGATACTTGGATTGACAAATAAATGTTCCATCTAACCTTTGATATACTTGTAATCCAAGAAAGAACTTTAGCTCTCCCATCATGCTCATTTCAAACTTGTTGTGCATTAACTTAGCAAATCTCTTACAGAGATTATCATTAGTAGACCCAAATATTATATCATCCACATAGACTTGGACTAATATAGTATCATTCTTATGTTTTTTAGAAAAGAGAGTTTTATCTATGACACCTCTAATAAAGCTATTTTCAATAAGAAATTCAGAGAGTGTGTCATACCATTTTCTTGGAGACTGTTTTAGCCCATAAATAGCCTTGAAAAGAAAGAAGACAAAATCCAAATGATCTGGATCTTCAAAACCAGGAGGTTGCTCTACATATACCTCTTCATCCAGCTTTCCATTCAGAAAGGCGCTCTTGACATCCATTTGATAAACTTTAAAGTTTGAGAATGCTGCGAATGCCAGAAATATCCTGATGGCCTCAAGTCTAGCCACTGGAGCATAGGTTTCATCATAATCAATGCCTTCAGCTTGAGAATACCCTTTTGCTACCAGTCTTGCCTTGTTTCTCGTAACCACACCATCTTCATCTAGTTTATTCCTGAATACCCACCTAGTACCAACAGCTTTCTTGTGTGTAGGTCTAGGTACTAGTTTCCAGACTTGTTGACTTTCAAACTGATTGAGCTCATCTTGCATAGCAATCACCCAATCTGGATCAGTTAGTGCTTCTTCAATCTTCTTAGGTTCCATCTCAGAAAGAAATCCTGAGAACAGACACTCATTTTGAGTAGCACGTCTAGTTCTGACTCCAACATCTGGATCACCAATAATCAACTCAAAAGGGTGAGCTTTATTCCAGACAGTCTGTCTTGGAAGATTTGATCTTGATGATTCGCCTTGAAATTCATTGTGATGTTGTGTCCTACTAGATGATCCTTCAATATCTCCCCCTGAGTTGTTGCCATGTTGACTTGAAGATTCTCCGTCAGTAGCAGTGGTATTTTCATTGTTGCCAAAGTTTCCATCACTATTACCTTGAGTATCATCATGATTAACAGGTTCTTCACCAGCAACAACCTCAGGTTCTTGACCATGTTCTGATTCTGAATCTGACGTATCATCAAACTTCAGTTTCTCAGAAGGATCTTCAGTTTGGATACTAGGGAGTTTAGTGTCATCAAATGTAACATTGACACTTTCAGTTACTTTGTGTTGATCAATGATATACACTCTATATGATCTTCTTCCATATCCAACAAAAATACCCTCATATGCCTTTGCCTTGAACTTACCACGACGATCATCTCCATCCTTGAGCACGAAGCATCTGGCACCAAATACATGAAAGTATTTGATAGAAGGTTTCTGTTCATTCAAAATCTCATAAGGAGTTTTCATGAAGTCTTTGTTGATTAGAGTTCGATTCTGAGTATAACATGCAGTATTGACAGCTTCAGCCCAAAAGTACATTGGAAGACCTGATTCACTTAACATCGTTCTTGCAGCTTCAATCAATGTACGATTCTTCCTTTCTACCACTCCATTTTGCTGAGGGGTTCTAGGAGCTGAAAATTGTCTGGTAATCCCTTTGTCTGTACAGAATCCATTGAGAAGTGCATTCTTGAATTCTGTCCCATTATCTGACCTTATTGCTCTAACAGGGACGTTAGAATCTAACTCAATCATCTTGATATGATCAATCACAACTTGTGGTGTTTCATCCTTAGAGTGAAGAAATAAAACCCACGTATACTTGGAATAGTCATCAACTATCACAAGACAGTAACACTTCTTTGACATTGAAAGGATATTAACTGGACCAAATAAATCTATGTGCAATAATTGCAGAACACCAGTTATGGAAGATGTGTCAGTGCCTTTGTGACTTGCTTTCTTTGACTTTCCTTTCTGGCAAGCCTCACATAGTCCTTCTGGAGAGAATTCCAGCTGAGGCAGACCTCTTACCAATTCTCTTTTGATAAGAGAATTCATTGTTTTGAAATTGAGATGAGAAAGTCTCTTGTGCCATAGCCAACTCTCATCTGACGATGCCTTTGCATAGAAACAATTGACTTCAAGATTGCTTCCAGGGTTCATGTCAGCTACGAACAGATTTCCTTTCCGGATTCCCATTAAGGAGGGTTTTTCACTTTTCTTGTGCAGAATCTGACACTTCAGCTTGTCGAATAAAACATTGTAGCCGTTGTCACAGAACTGACTAATGCTAAGCAGATTGTGTTCAAGTCCTTGCACAACATATACATTTTCAATGATAACATTTCCAGCTAGCAAACAGCCATATCCCTCCGTTAAACCTTTGCTATTATCTCCAAAGGTAACCACTGGGCCAGCTTTCTCAACCACATTTGATAGCAGGGCTCTATCTCCGGTCATATATCTTGACGATCCGCTGTCAAGAATCCACACTACCGGTTGTACCTGTTTAATGCCCTGCAATACAAATGGATTAGACCTTCTTCGGAACCCAAGCTTGGCTGGGTCCGGCATACTTGTAAAATTGGCCTTTATCAGGAAAAACAACATTCTTAATTTTAATATTCTCAACGTTCTCAATGACTGAACATTTGACCTTGTGAACAGCCTTGACAAATTTCTGTTTAGGCTTAGGCACAAATGTCTCCTTTCTAGCTTTAGGAGGACTAGCAGTCTTAGACCTATCATGCTTTCTATTATTCACATGCTGACGAGGAGTAGTCTTATCATTAGAAACATGCTTACCATTAAAATAAGCAAACATCAGATTAAAAGCACAAGACATACAATCAGGAACACCACATGCTTTATGAGAAGGATTAACAATAGGCAACTTATGCATGGTAGACATGGCATTTGTGTTATCCAACTCATGTGTGTCTGAGTTAGTCTCAGTTGCTTTCACAACCTTGACTGGAACTTTTGACACACTTGACTTGGAGACAGCTTTCCCATTAGCATTATCTTCAGCACGGATTTCTTCTTGAATAATAAAAGAGGCCTCATCAAATGGTTCAGCAATTGATTCTTTATAGAGGGGTTCATCAATACCCTTAAGCACATGTGGTACTTCCCTGCCTTTAGCACAGACATGAGGAGGGGAGTTTATGCCTAATTTTCCAATAGCAGCATTGTAATCATAACATATACCAGATGTTTGATTAACAGCTTGCTTATTGTAAAACTCTTTGGACTTCGAACAAGAATTAAAGTAAGCTTTAACCTTAGCCTCAAGACCAGTGATCTTGTCTTTAAGAATAGTTTCAAGTTTTCTATAACAGTCAACTCTATTCTCTAGAAAAGACACTTGATCTTTTAATTTATCTTGATTAATGTGTACAAGTCTTAATTCATTGACCTCTTTCTCAAGGTCTTTGATTTGTTGATTTAACAATTCATTATCACGACGAGCACAATCTAAGGAACCTCCTAGATGATAAACTAATTCAGCATCAGTAAATTTTACCTCTTTTCTTGACGATGAGGTGCTTGCATCACTAGCCATGAGAGCAAGATTCCCAACTTCTTCATCTTCACTGTCAGTATCATCCCAGCTTCTTCCCTTTGCCAGGTAAGCCCTTTCAGATTTACTCTTCTGATTAGAATCGTAAGAGTTCTTCCTAGCTTGTTTTGGCTTCCTGCATTCTGTGGCAAAGTGTCCCAACTCATTACAGTTGAAGCATCGAATGGTGCTTCGATCAACCATCCCTGTTTTATACCCACCACTGCTGGTGTTAGAGGATGAAGATCCAACTTTCTGGAATCTGTTGTAGTTGGACTTGTACTTGAACTTGGGATTCCTTTTGAATCTGACATTTGAGAATCTCTTGACAATCAGGGCCATTGACTCATCCTCCAATTGCTCCAGTTCTTCCAAGGAATAATAATCATCTCCTGATTGATTTGTAGTAGGAGAATCAAATTCTGCTACTATCACATTATCTTCAACCTTGGAAGACTGTACCATTCTTTCTGACTGTTTAGATTGTTGTTGATATTGTGGTTGTTGTTGTTGTTCATCAGCTACTAGAGCAGTAGACGTGCTGACCACTCTTCCTTTCCCGTAAACTTCCTTCTGCTGAATCTGCTCCAACTCGTAAGTCTTTAACACACCATAGAGCCTTTCCAAAGAAATCTCACTCAGATCTCTTGCTTCTCTTATGGCAGTGATTCTATGTTCGAGATAAGTTGGCAGTGTTAAAAAAAACTTTTTGTTGACCTCCCTGATGGAATAGTATTTACCATTAATGTTCAGGTTGTTGATTAATGCATTGTACCTCTCAAACACTTCAGTGATTCCTTCCCCTGGATTGGATTTAAAGTATTCATACTCAGAGGTTAGGATTTCTAGTTTGTTCTCCCTAACTTCCTCTGTGCCTTCATTAATAATCTCAATAGTTTCCCATATATGTTTGAATGCAAACAATACCGTTTAATCGAATAAAATGCGGAATAAAATTGTGAAACAAAATTCAAGTTAAATAAAACTTTTATTAAACTTGAAAGGTGTTACAACTACGGTATCGGTTACAAGGGATTAATCTCAAATCAATTATTACAAATCTAGAATAAATTCGACATGAACTTTTTCTATTTTTGTAATTAAAAGATCAAATGCTAAATGCGATTTGAGATTAAGTTCTAGGGATTTTAATCCGCTAGATTGATACACAAGAACAAGATAAATATTTCTAGTTGATTGGATTTAACTTTACAATCTAGAAATTTAATCTTGAAGAAAAGCAGATGAAAAATAAAATGTTATGCTTTTGTTTTCTGCTCCTTTTTCTCTTGTGTGTTCTATTTTCTGTTTGATTGGATTCTGTAAGTGTTGATCAATAAAAGTCTTCTGCTGCTTTTATCAAACACCGAACTGAAAAATGTACTGGCATGACAATCTCTTTGGCCAGCAAGACTTTCGGTATGACAATATTTACAACTAGCAAGACAATCAAAATGAACTAGCAAGACTTTCGGTATGACTATTGATTGTCATACCGATTGTCATATTAGTTCAAATAAATTGTCTTGCTGAATTAATAACAGATTTTAATCTAAACAGAAATTCTAATAAGACAATTAAATGTATTGGCATGACTTTCGGTATGACTATCAATTGTCATACCGATTGTCATACTAGTTCAAATGAATTGTCTTGTTTTGAATTTAAGCAGATTTTAAACCAATTAAAATCTTGTAAATCCTCAATATTAATTCTAAATTAATTAATCAATTTAATTCAATTAATCAATAAATTAATCTTTGCAGATATAATTTATTTTCTTAATTAAATTATATGACTTAATTAATTAATAGAGAATTAATACTAACCCTGAGCAGCATCCATTCTTCTGACAATCTTCTGAAAATCACTGAGACTTATGAATCAATTCCGCCACTTCAATGCTGACACTCGATGTACTGTCTGGTTCATGAGTGACTAACTTCCGTGACGTTTCTTCATGTCTTGACTTTGATACTCTGATTAAATCCTTCTAATAAATGATACCCTGACGAGATCTCTGTCACTTGATTAAATCCACGATCTTGATTTATATCACTGAGGCATGATCAAATTCTTGAACTTCTTCCAGTGAATCTTCAAGTCTGCAGATGAACAATGTTTCTTTATCCTTTGACAGATGTTACTTTGTGAGATCTCTCTGATGATAGATCCACTATTTACTTATTACATTCTTATTTGAGTTGAGTTAAATCCTCGAATAAACGAATAGGCTATGACATATGCCTTTCAATTAGGCAGGGTTGCATGCTGTCTCCTTACCTATTTATTCTCTGCGCAGAGGGTCTATCAGCTATGGTCCGACGATATGAACAGAGGAAGCAAATTCCTGGTATCAAAATTTGTAGACAAGCTCCAGTAATTTCTCATATGTTGTTTGCAGATGATTCGTATATATATTGCAAGGCTAATGTGAATGATGCAATAAATCTGTTGGAATTGCTGCACACCTTTAAAATGGCCTCAGGACAGAAGGTAAGCCTTCCTAAATCGTCGATATTTTTTAGCTCGAATATTGGGGAATTTCTCAAACAGGAGCTATGTGAGGTTCTTCATATGACAGAACCAGGAGATCGAAGCAAGTATCTTGGTTTGCTAAACATCCTAGGCAGAAATAAATCGGTGGTGCTGGGTTATTTGAAGGAGAAAGTTCAAAGTTGTGTTAGGAGCTGGAATGGAAAGAATGTTTCAAAGACAGGGAAGGAGATTTTAATAAAAACAGTGCTCAGTCGCTCCCCAGTTTTGCAATGAGCGTTTTCCTGCTGCCTCTTGATATTTCAAGAGATATTGAAAGAGCTTTGACAAAATATTGGTGGAATTCTAAACTAGGGCAGAACTCAGGAATTCATTGATGAGCTGGTCTCGGTTAAGCAATCATAAAGCAGCAGGGGGTATGGGTTTTAGAGATCTGCGGGATTTTAACTTGGCGATGCTCGGCAAACAAGGTTGGAGGTTCCTTTCCAACCCGGATAGCATGGTTAGTAAATTGTTCAAGGCGCGTTTTTATCCTAAAGGCAATTTTTTGACTGCGGCTACTAGTAACAACCCTAGCTATGTGTGGAGGAGCATCTGCGAAGCAAAACCGCTGTTAATATCTGGAGTTAGATGGTTGGTAGGGTCAGGTGAAAGTATTAGCATCAAGAACCAACCATGGCTGGATGACGCAGCTAACCCGTATATTATATCGGACTCCCCAACGTTTGAGAACAATACGGTGGCTTCTTTAATGGGTAATAATAGTCGTGAATGAGATGAGGACATCATTAAAGACCTATTTAATGAAAGAGATCAAAGCTGCAATTTACGCACAGCTCTTGTCAGTCATAGAGAAATCGATAGTGTTTACTGGAGCAAGGAAAATTTGGGAGTTTATTCTGTAAAAAGTGCTTATAAAATGCTATAGGATCAGAAAGGCATGTGGAGGATGAAGGATGCTAGCAGTCTTTGGTGCAAATTGTGGAAGATCAAGGCGCCGCCAAAAGCTTTGAATCTAGTTTGGAGGGCTTTGGAAGGGTGCCTTCCAACCATGACTATGTTGGTGCAGAAACATGTACCAGTGATCAGTACTTCTCCAGTATGCAATGGGGAGGATGAGACAATTATGCATGCTCTGGTATTGTGTCCATTTGTAATGTAATATTGGCAAAGAACAATCCCGGTTGTGAATCCAGCTCAAAGCAGCGAGTATGCTGGGTGGCTGGAGAGAGTTTTAGAGAATAGCAGCCTTGATAATCGTGCGATGGGAGTGATGCTTTGCTGGGCTATCTGGAGAGCGAGAAATGATAAGCACTGGAATCATAAGCAAAGTTTAATGAATAACGTATTAGTGTTGGCAAAGAAGTACCTTGTTCAATGAAAGGAAGCCCAAGATCATTTAGTGGAGGCTCTAGTCCAGATGAAAGTCGAAGGGGATGGAGCTGTTGCTTGGGTTAAGCCATAGTCAGATAATATCAAGGTAACAGTCGACGATACTTTATTCGAGGAACACTCAGCTTTTGGTTTTGGTATGGTCGCAAGGGACTCAAAGGGAGACCTGGTGCAAGCGAAGTCAGTGCTCAGGCATGGTCGAGTTTCTCCGGAAATGGCAGAAGCTATGGCCATAAAGGAAGCTCTAAGCTGGGTAAAAGATCAAGGGTGGAGCTGAGTGGAGTTTGAGTCAGACTGTTTGGTGGTGGTTCAAGCTATCAGAAGTAAGGTTTCCATGGTCTCGCCGTTTGGCTTAATAATAGAAGAATGCATGCATGGTTGTTCTAGTTTTAACAAGTGTGTCTTGTTTTTTATTCGCCGATCTGCTAATATGGCTGCTCACTTTCTAGCGAGGGAGGCATATTCAATTCCAGGTCGAGAAATTGATGGGAGAAATGTTCCCGTCAATCTGAAAACTATTTTGTTGGCTGATTTATCTTAATACAAGCTTCCCTTTTCGTCAAAAAAGCACATAATATGTACACACCCTCAATTTAAAGGTACACACCACTTATTGGAATCGAGACGAAATCACCTTTGTCGATTGTCGTACATAAGAATAATTTGAATTTAAATTTACATATGAGTATATTTTGGCATTGATTATAAAAAAGGGTGTGCACCTATAAACCGAAATCGAGGGTGTCCAAATATAAATCAAACCAATCTAAACCAAACCAAACCAAACATACCCAGAGAAACTGCTTAAAGCGGTGTCCGGGGAGCACAAAATGTACGCAGACCCTGCCTCTATCCTAAAAATAGGGAGGCTGTTTCCGTGAATACCCTCGGCTTAGTGCGTAACAAATAAAGTATGTACGATATAATAACTATTGGTATTACCTGAGCTGACTTACCTCGAACTGTATGTATATCGCCGATAGTCCTGCAGAGACAAGAATAATCTGAAGAGATCCACGTGGATGGTTTCCTACACAATGATAGTACACCCCGCCCTACTTGCAGTTAAGAGTCATAATCAAATATGAATAATCAAATATGAAGTGCTATTTCAGAAATCGATAAGAATCATCCAATAACTCACTTTCATGTGTGTTTCTTCACATGTACCGACCAATCAGTTTGTTGGTGAAAATGAATCTCCAAAGCCAAGTATCAACACACACGAATTTAGACAAATTTAGACAATATTGATGTGCTTTAGAGCCCCATGTCCCTAGTTTTAGAAACTCATACAACTCTGCTCTCCGACATGGAATTAAAGCCTTGGATTTTTAACGTGTATCAATGAAGATGTTCAGAAAAGATGATCATACAGTATTAAAATTGAGATAAGATGATCATGGAGTATTAAGATTGCTCGGTGATGGTTGACAACGAAGGTTGTACTATAAGTGATTTTGGCTGTGGATGAAAACAAAAAGATGAGAAGTTGACGGTCACTAAATAAAATAAAAGTAATAGTTTTGAGGGTGTGTAAATATCACTTGCGTAAAAGAAGTATTAAAATAATTTTAAATTTGCTTAAGGTAGATTTAGAAACATAATATCAATTCAAATATTTAGGAATAAATTATTACTTCTTTTTGAAAGAGTAACAAATAATTACTTGATCTTTAATCGCTTTTTTTGACAATTTTATTTAGTGAAATAAAAAAAAAGATATTAATTTAAATATTCGTTTGCCCTCGCTCTTCTTCCCCAATCCCCATTAGCATTCCCTATCTCAAACTAATTAAAGATCAAATTCGTGGATTCATCAAATTCATCGATTCATGGCTAATATCAACAACAAAGACGAGCCAAACACTGCCCCCACCCCCGATCGCTGGTATAATCTCAATCTCGGCTCCTCCTTCAAAGACCATCACCCCTCCTCTAAGTTCTGCACTCTTCGCTGTGAGTCATCTCTCTCTCTCTCTCTCTCTCTCTCTCTCTCTCTCTCTCTCTCTCTCTCTCTCTCTCTCTCTCTCTCTCTCTCCTCCCTCGCCCTCAGTCTCCCTCTCTCCCTCCGTCTCCGTCTCTCTCTCTCTCTCCCCCTCTCCTCCTTCTCCCCCAGTCTCCCTCTCTCCCCCTGTCTCCGTCTCTCTCTCTCTGTCTCTCTCTCTCTCTTCCTCCCTGCCTCCCTCCCTCCCTCCCTCCGTCTCTCTCTCTCTCCCCCTCCCTCATCATATATATTCAAATTGTATAGTCTGTTTTACTTTATTGCTTTTACTTAATTTACTGCATATTGTCATGTATATAAAAAGTGGTTGCTTAAAATTTTACCTATTTGTTTATATATAATTTGGTTATGCAGATGAATTTAAACCAGCCTCAATTGATAAGAACCAGACAGGAACATTGACTAAAAACAAGGACAATAGAGTTACTGTTGAATTTCAAAATAATCAACACGGTAAACCGAAAGTCACATTTGAAGGTAGTAGTGAGGATTACAAGGATAATGATGCAGTGTTATTTTTTGATGGGGAGACCTTTCGGTTAGAGAGATTGCATCGTGCTGTCAAACGTTTGAGGCATTTGAGGACACGTGGTGAGTCTGTTGCAGCCGCCAATACTGTTGGGACAAATGATGTTGAGACTAGTTCCCCACCTGTTGGGAAGTCAAATAAGTTCCAATCTGCTAATAAAGGAACAAATCTTCCGGTATCGGTATGTATTTTTTTCGAGAATTCAATCAAAATGCATCTACATACATGTAGAGAGTGATACGGTTAACTTTGTTTTTTTAAGATAACTACTTTAGGTTTGCTACTAGTAATATTTTTGAGTTATCCTATAAAGGGCGGTGCAGCATTTAGTCTGTGCATAGGTATAATCTTAACAATCTCGGTTTAAACATAACATTAACCAACTGACATGAGTTTTTCCTGTCATTTTTCTGGCACCTAGCTCCTACCTTGTCTCTTTATATAAATTTTGTTGTTACACTACTGTAGTGCCTGTTTTAACTTAAAAGAAAATAAAACAACAAATTTATTATCTTTATAATGTTTTCATTAGAACCTGGTTACTATTTTGATGAGATTTTATTTATTAACTCTCATTTGGTGACACATGTACAGGTTGAGGTGGAACGGATTGAAATCGGAGACTTCAAGAGTTTAGGTAAATTCCTTCTCATCTAAAGAGCATCTGTCATCGAAATTAGTTATATCCTACTACCAGTTACAATTATATTAATCATTTAGCAGTTCCAGGCTTACTGAAAGTTGCCATACCTGTCGGGAATATGTCGGGTTCAATTCCGATAAGTCAGCCGTTTATAATTAAATTTTGTTATACGAATTTGTTACCACATAAGTCATAAGTAATACACAAACAATTTATAAAAAAAGAAGTAACAAAATAAAAAAAAGTCTATGTCCTGTTTATAGAATGTGCGTTGTTTATAAACCATGCTAGAAGCAATTATAGATATTTATTCGATGGAGATGCTATTTAGGTTTCTAGTCAGCATTTATAGGATTTTTGCCCAGCTTGAGCCGCTATAGTTGAGGACTTGGCTTTGGTATCTTGCTGATGGTGATGGATGAGCTATAGTTTCCAACCTATTCTCATTAGTTGTCACTTTTGTACTCAAAATGAGCTGCAGTTAAGTTTCCCGTTGTTCAATTTGTGTGCTATAACCTCTACACTTTACTGCCAGAATTAAAATATTCCATTTCATAGTACTTAAAAAGCTCTAGTTGTAATCCACTTTAGGACTCACCACTACTAATAGGATTGCCAAAGGTGAATTATAATGAATGACCGAAGGCAAGACTGCTCATATTTACTGCTTGCATCAAGCAATTTATGTTTTTACTTCTAAACTAAATTTGTATTTGTGGCTGGCAGCTTTCGCTGTTAATCCTCATTCCTCACACACACATACACACATCATCTACAGACTCTATTCAAATTGTTTTATTTGATCTTTCATTATTGCTTTTAATTATTTTATCATCAATTAACTACAAAATTGTTTAAATTAAAAAAAATAGTAAGTGATTACGATTTTTCTGCTATTACCAATTACAAATTCTTTTGATCATTCAATAATTACAGGCTTATTGAAAGAAGTGATAAAATAAAACTATCTCCGTCCTTTGATAATGCCGGTACACACAAAAGTTATCAAATTAAGAATTTCACTTTCTTCACTTTTCTGCCCATACTATTGTTAAGCAATTCCTTCCATTTTTTAGTCTTTACAATTATCAGGTAAGTGGGTTGTGTTGTTACAAGATAATTTGGATAATTTTAAGCAAACAATGTTGATCTTGATATGATCTACCGTTATCGGCCATTTCTGAATTATTTTAAATAGTCACAAATTAACAATTTAAGTTTTAATTTAAATTAGAAACAAATTAGTATGAGTTTAAGTGATAAAACTAAATTTTGAGTTTATGAAGACGTCTTTGACTTTTAGTTTAATTAAAAATTAAATAAAATTTAAAACAAATTGTTCTAGGAACTTAAAAAATTATTTCTAAATTTAATTAAAAGCATTTTGATTGATATTATAAATACTGAAACATTATTTTTTTTCCCTGTTAAGTCATGACTGAAAAGTTTGTTTGACCAAGTCGTGAGTAGTGACTTCTATTTACTTGTTTTAACATTTTTCAAACTCATATTAATAACAGAATGTATACATATATAAGTTTAAATTAATTTTAATCTAAACAAAAAAATTATTATTTTATAAAACAGATTTTACAAAGTAGTTACTTTAATTTAATAAACTAAGATCAAACTTAGACGGACAGTTATTTAGTTTACTGGTGAATAGTAGGATCACGTTGTAGTAGTTTGTTAAGAAGAGGTTAATGTAGTACATTGATATTCATACTGCCAATGTGTTGGGACAAAATTTTGTTACTTTACTGCCAGCTTTTGAGGAAGGGAGTATGAAAAGATTATGTATGTGTTTGCTTTAAACCATGCTAGAAGCATTTATACAGATATTCAAAGAAGATGCTAATATGCTATTTAGTGTTTTTCTGTTGGCATTTATTGAATTTCTGTCCAGCTTGAGGTGCTATAGTTGTAGACATGGCTTTGGTGTTTCATCTGTGGTATCCTGCAGGATGAGCTATAGCTTTTCAAGTTTTTCTCAGTAGTAGTCACTTTTATGCTCAGAGTGTGCTGCAGTCAAGCATCCTATTGTTAAGTTGATGTGCTATATAAACTTTACTCTTCGCTGCCAGAATTATAATTGTCCATCTCAAAGTACATAAAAATTTCTGGTTGTACTATACATTGAGGATCACTACTGTATAATGGCGTGCCAACGGTGAATTATAATGAATGAATGAATGCTCATATTTACTGATTTTTATAAGCTATTTATCTTTTTGGTTGTAAACTAAATTTGTAATTGTAGCCGGCAGCTTTTGAGAAAAGGGAAGTGTATAATCTTTATATTGTTTAAGATAGCTTTTAAGCTAATCAAGTATACAAAAACTGTTGACAAATAAAAGGTATTTGATAAACATATGGTTATTGAGGGAGGAAAGAGAAAAAAATCGAAACACTAATTTGTATGGTAGGTTAAGACAGGTAAAGGTCTTATGGATATGAAAAAACACAACCACTTCTCCAAGTTCTTTTTACAGTGACATATAATGGTTGTTTTAGGAATGTAAGTAACTGATTACCATTTCTACGTACTTGTAGAATTAAGTCTTGTTTACATATTATTTTTTTTTTGTTTGGGCTAATTTTTTATGCGGAATGTTGTAATATATGTGAATTAACCATATCTCTAATTTTAGCCAAAGTTCCGTACGTTCAGACTTTCTATGGCACATGTCATCAACTTTTTCTTGATATCTATGCTTCAGATTCTAAACCTAGGAATGAAAGGACAGTCGGTTCGCCAACTCCTCGTCCAAATTTGCAAATTACTTCTCCGGATGTTAAGATTGATGACCTGGATGAACAGTTGGATATACTCAATAATGATGATGAAGATGCTGCAGAAGCAGCTAATGGAAGTAATGTATTTGAGAAAGAATTCCATACCGGGATTGACATCAACATACCGCAGCAGAATGATACAGATGATGAGATTGCTGAAATAGATGTTAGTGATGATGATATGGATAAAGGCCCCAATGCTGCGGAAGCCCTTAGAGAACAAGTTAATGCTGAGGGCAGGGCAACACAAACTTCAAGCTCGAGTAGCAGTGGGACAGGAAGTAGCGGTAGTGGCAGTAAAAGCAGCAGTGAGAGTGGGAGTGGAAGTGGAAGCAGCAGCAGTGATGGTGAAAGCAGTGATGAAGTCACCTCTATTTAATATTTTTGCTGCAAGGGGACTAGAGTTGTAGCTCATACCTAGCAGTACGGTTGGCTGTGAAAGGAAGGTGATTGTGTTACCATATTACCATCACAGAAGGTGCAAGGTCAAGAACATAATCCAAACTTTGGGAACTGGCATACAAGTGACGCAGGGCTGTGTATTCCAAGCTCAGCTTCTTGCTTTAGCCAATATACATTCTTATAGAAGATACTTTGCAGGTAAGATAGAAAAAATTTGAATTACAGCCTGGATATTTCCCCCTTCTATTGTTTGTTATATTAAGTGCAAGGCAATGCACGGGTTGGTATTACTATTTTTTCCATCTTAGTATGTGTATTTAATATTTCATTTTATATTCATATTAGTTTTAGTTCTACTACCTATGTATTTATGTTATAATTGTTATGCGAATTTTAATTGGAATAGCTTTTTTAAAAATAAGTATTAGTTCGTAAAGATGTGTTTACGGTAAAATAGTGTAATGTACTTTAATTAAAAATATTTTTAAGGATAATGCTGGGGCCTCTAATTTGGTTCCCGAAAATTTCGATGACACATGTCTTGTTTTATATGGTCCAAAATTTAAAATATGTCTTGTTTCATGGTCCAAAATTTAAAATGGACCTTGTATTCACATCAATGCTAATAAAATTTTCTCATTTTATCACATTAGCTCTCATACAACATTAATAAAATTTCTCATTTTGTCACATTAGCACACGTCATTTAAGCTCTCACTCGTCAATTGGTTACAAAATTTGGAATTTAGGAATACTTAGCATTACTTTATTTTTGATATAATTATGTCGTTAATTAAGTAACTATGTTTGTAAAAATTGGTTTTTAAAATTTGTAGACTATATAATTAGTTCCACTAAAATATGTTTTAGAAAAATTTGACTGTAATTTTAAATAAAAATAGCTTTAGTGCAGTTTTTTTTTTACGCAAAGCAAAGAACTTATATTAATAAATCACTTAACAAAACATTTTTCAGCTCAATAGGGACATCCCCGTTGAAACATCGATCTGGAAAAGAATATGACATTTTGGCTACATAATGTGCTGTCATATTAGCAAACCGTCTCACAAATAACAAAGTAACTTTGTTTAAACGATTAAGGAGGACTCTGCACTCCTCAACCACAACCCCAAAAGGCGAATGCATTTGAACCCTGCTTCTGATAGCTTGAGCTGCTACCAAACAGTCCGTTTCCAGAATCCCCTCGAGCCAATTATTCTTCTCTATCCAGCTCAAAACCTCTTTTATGGCCATCACTTCTGCAAGTTCCGGTTGCACTACACCAACTGAGAGCGCTATTCGAACTTGAAGCAATTCACCTCTATAATCTCGACCCACCATACCAGCTCCAAAAACTAAGTGTTCTTGAAACAAGGCTGCATCAACGTTAACCTTAACTATATTCTCCTGTGGTTTAACCCAAGAAAAAGCTCCATCTTCTGGCAGACTTGCATGAGGTAGAGCCACAAACAACGTGTTTTGGGTTTCTCTCCATTGTGTAAGGTAGCTTTTCGCTGAATACAACACTCCACTTGGAGAACAATTTTTATTACTCCAGACCTTCTCGTTTCTTGCCTTCCAAATAGCCCAACATACAGTTACCACTAAAGCTCTTCTATCTTTATCTATCTGTCCCAACACTCTCTCCATACATTCAAAGAAATCTCCTTGCAACTGTTGATGAATATCAGATATGATCAAGCTCTAAACATGAGTAGCTTTTGGGCACGTAACTAAAGCATGAACAGTCGTTTCATCCACACCATTATAGATAGGGCAAGTGTTGACCACAGACACATGTCTCTGTTTTAAAGAACAGAGCGTAGGAAGTACATCAGATACCGCTCTCCAAACCAGATTTAAAACTTTTGCTGGAGCCTTAATGCGCCACATATAGTCCCAGAACTTCGAATTGTCTCTGTAATTCCCCCTGGGTTTCCTCTCCTGCAGCATTCTATATGCACTTTTTACCGAAGAGCTTCCTGATGCTTCTCTGCTCCAGTACAACCTATCATCAACCAACCTGTTGTGGATCCTTGTGGACAGAATGCATCTTTGATCCCTTTCATTAAATAAGTCCTTGACAATCTCCTCATCCCAGCTCCTGTCTCCAATACGCATCAACGACGAAACTTTATTTTTCCGGATAGCTTGATTGTTAGACATGATATATGGGTTTATCATATCCTGCAACCATGGTTGATTACAAATATCTATCTTTTCTCCTGAACCAACCATCCATCTGATCCCTTACTTTATAATATCCTTCGCCTCACATATACTCCTCCAAACGAAGCTCGGGTTGTTTCCCAACTCTGCTGATAAAAAAACCCCATCTTCAAAATATCGAGCTTTGAAAACTCGACTAACCAAACTATTTGAATCCGAGCATAGTCTCCTTCCTTGTTTGGCTAGCATGGCGAGATTAAAGTCTCTGAAATTGCGAAATCCCATCCCTCCTTGAGCTTTGCTTCGACTCAACCTCTCCCAGCTCATCCTGTGAATACTAGCCTTTTGCGTAGAGCCCTGATTCCACCAATACTTTGACAACACCCTCTCTATCTCCTTCGTGATTTCCAGTGGTAATAGAAAAACATTTATTGCAAAACTAGGGATTGTTTGAGCAACCTGTTTGATCAGAACTTCTTTACAACCTTTCGATATCCATCGCTCATCCCATCTTTGGACTTTTGTCATTACCTTATCTTTCAAATAACCTAGCAACGCTGACTTTTTCCTACCCAAAATACTTGGCAGACCTAAATACTTGCTATTCTTATATGCTTCTATCATCCCTAGGAATTCACAGATGCTAGTTCGATCTTGGACTACCATATTAGCACTAAAAACACCGATGATTTTTGGGTGTTGACCTTCTGGCCTGTTGCCTTCTCATACACTTCCAACATCTCCAGCATTTTACTAGTTTCCTCCATATTCGCCCGACAATATATATATATGGGTCATTTGCAAAAAACATATGACTAATGATTGGGGCTCGTCTGCTGATTTTAACACCATGCAACCACTTCTTCATTTCATATTTTCGAATTAACGCAGTCAAACCTTGAGCACATAAAATGAATAAGTAGGGTGAGATTTGATCACCTTGAAGGATCCCCTGAGAAGGACTAATCGGTCCCATCTCTCTTCCACCGTAAGTGACTACGTAGGAAACAGTAGTAACACGCTGAAGCGATAAATGTATCCACCAATCATCAAATCCCATTTTGCGAAGTAATACATGAAGAAAGCTCCATTCAATTCTATCGTAAGCCTTACTCATATCTAGTTTTATTGTCATACTTCCTTCCTTCCTTCCCTCTCCTCTTACGTTTCAAATAGTGCATCACCTCATAGGATATCATAATGTTTTCTGAAATTAGTCTGCCTGGCACAAACGCACTTTGATTTTCAGCTATGATATCAATTAAAAACATTTTCATACGGTTCACCATCATCTTCGTTATAACTTAGATCAAAATTAAACTTTGATCAAAACATTGCAAAGTGATTTTGATCTGAGTTCACCCATTTCAGTAGGATTTTTCTTCTTAGGAATTAAAACGATATTTGTTTCATTTAATCCTTGAGGAACCTGTCCATTCTGGAAAAACTTCTCACCACTGCAACCACATCCTTCCCCACTATAGACCAATGTTTTTGATAAAAAGTTGGTGTCATTCCGTCCGGTCCCGGTGACTTGTCGGGATGCATTTGAAACAAAGCCTGTTTCACCTCTGCCTTTGTAATTTTAGACAGAAAAACTCATTTTGCTCTCTGGTAATGACCTGATCAATGCTTTCAATCACTGGCTCCCATTCGACATCAGAAGCCGTAAAAAGACCTCTATAGTAACCTATGATGACTTCTTGTAAGCCACTATCCAATTCCATCCACTCCCCTTCTGCACTTTTATGCCTATGAATCTGATTCGACCTTCTTCTATTAGTTGTCGAGTTATGAAAGAATCGACTATTCTTGTCACCAGCATGAAGCCACAACTGCTTAGATCGTTGTCTCCAAAAAATTTCCCGCTGATCCAATACTTTATGCAACATATATTTAGCTTCATCATATCGCTGTAAAGATTCCGCGTCGCTTCCCCCTCTATTCCGTTTCAAATCAGCTTTGTACTTCTTTATCTTAAAACCAAATTTACTCGTAACCTCCTTCCTTCCCCATTCTTTCAAAACTTATCCGCATTTCCTCGGCTTTTGCTGAATATCAGAATCATCAGCATCCTCCCAACTCTCCTTAACTAGTTGGGTACACATTGGATCAACTAACCACGCATTCTCAAATTTAAATTTCTCCCTTATTTGTCTCCTCTCAGATTTTTTTGGCACGAGAATAATGGGGATGTGATCAGAAGTAGAGCTCTCAAGGTTATACAATTTTGCCAACGGGAAATCCTCAAGCCAATTTTCTGTAACTACAGTACGATCAAGTCAAACTTCTGTCCATTCTGGTTTGCCTCAGCTATGTTCCCAAGTGTACTAATGTCCCACAATATCCATGTCAACTAACCCTGCATCAGCTAATGCCTCATTAAAACCATCAACGAGCATTGTTGGATAGGGGTCCCCTCCTTTCTTATCTTTTTAACTTACTACATTATTGAAATCTCCTACCAAGCACCATGAAAGATTAGAGTCTTGAGCTAAATTACAAAGCAAGTCCCAGGTCTTCCAACGATTATTTCTATTTGGCTCGCCATAAATGCCCGTTAGACGCCAGCTGCCCATCTCATCAACCTTAACATTCACGTCGATATGGTTTTACAAAAAGCTGGGAATTGTTGCCTGGTCTTGTTCTTTCCACAACATCGCTAAGCCCCCATTACGCCCTTGAGGTTCAACAACGAAAAGGCCTTCAAAGCCTAACTTATTTTGAATAAACTCCAACTTACCCTTACGACTTAACGTTTCACACAGAAATATTAAAACAGGCCTTTCTTGACGTACTAGGTCAGCAAGGAACCAAATATTCCAAGGGAGGCCCAACCCTTGGCAGTTTCAACTCAACGAACTCATAATGAGAGGCGGGTCTCCGTTACAGAGCCCGCCAATATTACGTTTTTTGGATCCGTTTCAGTCTCTAGCATTATGACATCTAGTGGGCTACTTCTGTCATCAGGTCCAACGTTATTATCTTCTTCTGTGCATCTTCTCTTTGGTCCGAAACACTAAGCCCAATACTTTCAATTTCTGTTGCTTCTTTTTCCCGCTCGATTTTCTTTGTGGATATTATTTCCTGATTTTTTAGCACGTTCAACAACCTTATCTTTTCTATTTCCTATAATCACTCTCCCAGCTAACAATTCGCCACCCTTAAATGCGCCAACTGCATCCCCTAAAATCATGGAATTATGTTCTCTTTCCTTAACAATTACGGCTTCTCCGCCTCTCCCCGTAGCACCTCCTCCTCCAACTGTATCGTCCACCGAAAATGAACTGCCTTGTCTGATCCATTTAGCACTAATCGTATGATTTCTCCTCTTCGTTCTGCTCGCATCTAACTCCCATATGGTTTCTCAATCATCTCTATTAGGGTATCAAATATTCAGGCGCAAAACTTTTCACTGTGTCCAATTAAACCACAAATAAAACAAAACGTAGGAACTCCTTCATACTTGAAGTTTGCCCAACATCATTGATTTTCAGACTTACTCAGCTTCATACGTCTCTTTATAGGTTTATCAATGTCTATCGTAACTCTTACTCTAAGAAAATCCCTCCACACTCAAACGAAGTTATTTGTGTCAAACTCGATAAATGTACCTATGTAATTGCCCACGTCTTTTACCACTCGCGGGGATATAAAACCAGGATCCATGCCGTGCAACTGAACCCAGAGATCAATCTTATTTATCACCACTGCTCTTGGATTGTCACCTTTTTTTAGTCTCTCAAACAATAACTGAAATCTGCCAAAGGTCCAAGGACTTCCATCTATAACCCTCTTAATATCGACCTCATGATAGAATTGAAACAAATATCTATTTGGTTCAATCTCCTTGACATACATGCCCCTTCCCGGTTGTCATAGCGACGCCATTTTATGTTGCATATCTTGAAAATCTATAGATGATTCCGTAAGAAATCTCCCAACCAAGCAACATCGTACATCGATCTCCGACAGACTCTCACTGGATTATTTATATATGATTCCCCCTCCTCCTCTTCTTCCAATTTGATTCTTGCAAAACTATCCTTCATTTCCTCCTCCAGACTCTTCCTGGACGACATAGTTACCAAATCTATAATGTTGAAAAGGACTGCGAGAAAAACGATTACTGAAAGTTTAAAGAACAAGGTTTAACACTACTAAGGAACCATGTCAGATGACAAGACGTTAGACTGTCTATTAGCTTTAACGTGAAGAAAGAAACAATTAACAATTGGAGAGTTTATCTCAGGCTTCATTGGGGAAAAGAGCGGGATTTAATTTTTGCTTTAGTGCAATTTTAATAGCTTGGTTAGATAATAATCTACTTCTATTTTAGCTTCGGTGACATTCAAGCGTGCACACATTTTCATATTTGGTAATCACTTTATTTTACATTTATAAAGAATTACAATGTTGCATATACGATAATTTATTTCAAAAATACTAGTTTAAATCCCGTGCGTTGCACAGGTTCCCGTTAATATATAAATATCTCTAAAATTTTACTGATCTAATCAAATCATAACATTAACTTTCATATATTCATATAATTATATGTTAATAATAGATTTATAATAAAAATAATAAAATAATTAGAAAGAAGTTGTGTTTGTATTTTAGCACGATAAGTTGTGGTCGTAGTTTAGGATTATAAGGAAACTATATAATATTTTAGCAATTTAGTAATTTAGTAGATGTAAAACACTATTTATTTTTATTTTTAATACCCAAAATGGGGATAACCGTTAAACCAAATTATACCGCATTTCAGTTATTATATTATAGTATAGATATAAAATATTTGATCAAATTTGAATTGATTTTTTCCATTATTGTAATTAATATATATTCAATTTAATCACATTTTTTGTTGCATGTATAATCCTTGATCCTGTATACAATTTTAATGTAAATTATATAAAAAAGTAAATGATATAGAATTATATTATATACAAGTCATACACAAGTGTCGTTTAACTTTGTATGGCACAAGGAACCGACCATTGACATAAGGTTTAGGCCAGTGTTAATCTGACCTCCAGTTTATTCAAATGGGAGTATATAATAATAACTAATATTGACATTTATAAATCGGAAGAAAAATTAGGCTAACAAAAGTTAACAAAGATGATAAAGTACATATTAGTGAATAAAATTATGAAAGAGTCAAAAAAATATCGCAAAGGGATTATTTTGTTGACACAATTTTTTTTAAAACAAAGATAAGTAAAGAAGACATGATTCATCTAATAAAATTTCAAAATAAACTCAATATATTCAATGTAACAGTCCTGAGCCTGACATGTAACATTGGAGTATGTGGGAGGAGTTCTTCGGTTCACAAATTCTATCTCAAATTCTTTCGATTTCCTCATAAATTATAAATTGTCGTGGGAACTATTTTTGAAGCAGAGGCTGTAATGATTCAGGAGGTTTTATCCTTTATCCTGGATCAAGGATCTTCAACTCCACGATACTAAAGTGTTGGTGAAAATTGATTTACTTCCCAAGACTTTATCCCTTATTCTAGATCAAGGATCTTTAATTCCGAATCAGGCTCCGCATCCCACCTCCGAAAATCGAGTGAAACATCAATTCCCTCTGCCCCGCTCCGCGTTGCCATCTTGCCCCGCCTTCTTGCTGCCACAATTCTTTCGCCCCTCTCAGTTCTTGAACTCCTTTTTAATTTATTCATCGACAAAATTACGATCGACCGAACTCAAATCTGAAACTATTATTTCTATTTGATTTTTCTAAGATTTTTGTCATATTTTTGCTGATTTTATACAATCTAGTATTACTTGGTACTTTTAAAATGGTGAAAATTGTTAGTGATATAGGTGGTGGTGTGTTATGATGACGAAAATGATGTGATATTATTGTGGAGGTTATAGTCTAAATCTGGTTATTTTTACAATAAAATTTGGGGATTTCATTATGATGTTGGTGGTCGGAGTTGATGAACAAGCCGATGGCCGGATCTGTTGGGTAGAAATAGTAGCCGTGTGTGATGATTTTCGGTTGTCTCCAGTGATTTTTCATTTTTAGGCGATGATTTTAGTTTTCCGATGGTGATTTTATGTTTGCCGGTGGTGATTTTTTGGTGGTCTCCAGAGGTGGTGGTGGCCAGAAATAGTGTTCGGCGTAGATTTGAGGTGGCAGGTGATAGAGTGAGAAAGAAGATGGTGAGAAAATATTTTGATATTTAAAATAATGCACAATGAGAGATCAATATAAGAAATACAAATGATTGGTTAGGATTGAGTCTGATATCACATAATAACAGTGATTCTCATTTGTGCGCGAATATATATATATATATAGGAATAATCAAATAGAAAGCAAAATTAAAATAGAAACTAGAAACTAATCTAAGTCATTAGATCAATCTAATCTAATGGTCCCCTAAAAGCACAACACATAACCAATCTACAGCCTCCCACACCCAATCTCAGCTTTTCACCTCCATTTTTAATTTGATTTTTCTCATCAAACGGCAAGTTTTTTTTAAAATCCGACTTCACTGTATTTTTCTCCATCTCTCAACGATCGATTTACATACCATATGTGTTATGTTTCGAAGTAATTTTTTTAAAAAAATTATTTGGTTTCTAGTTTCTATGCTAAAATAGTTTCTATTACAGTAGCCCCCTATATATATATATATATATATATATAGAGAGAGAGAGAGAGAGAGAGAGAGAGAGAGAGAGAAATTCTATGAAAATCACATTTTTATTGGAGACCTCGGAGACCACCTATGTCCTGCAATCAAAACACTATAAATTTTATTTTGTGAAGTATGTTCTACGAATATCACTAATTCATTAAAATTGTCGAAGATCATTTAAGTTTAATAAGTAAAATATGTATGTTCTGAAATTTGAACAAATGTTCTGCAAACTAAATATATTTCACAGAATAAAATATTTTGTAATGTTATACATGCAGTACATGTATGATATTCAAGATTTTGAATAAAATAATGATCTTTGTAGAACATTATTCACAAAATAATATGTTTTGTAATGTTCTTATGCAATATTTTAGTTGCAAAACATAAATGATCTCCGTGATCTCCAACAAAAACGTGGTCTCCATTAAACTTAACTCTCTCTCTCTCTCTCTCTCTATATATATATATATATAATACATAAAATATTTTTATCCTATAATCACAAATTAAATTGGTCTTAAATCTTAATAAATAACCACCAACTTATCATACATATTAGTCGATAAGTTGAGCCCGCAAGAGTAGGCGCAGTTGGTTAAAGAGGGGATAACTATCCTTTTGGTCACATGTTCGAATCCCACAGGAGGAGAATTTATGATTATGCCTCCTGAGTCATAGCATTGTTGTGGATATATTGAGAACTTGATGATTTCATTAACAAAACACCTTGGTAGATTTTACTTAGTGAAAAATGTAGCACTCGATGGATAAGGATTATAGTCCCGACGGATGATTATTTACTATCCATTGAGTGAGTAGCTTGTGTAACAATAAGTCTGTAGCACATTTTTGCATACACATTGTTTAGATTCTGTAGTCATACTCAAGTCATGTTGACTTTAACTAGATATGCAGAATAGGTTGATTAATTGTACATAGATGATGTCTTGTAATTCTGCATAAACGAAATGAAGTCAAGTGTCAGATAGCTACCTGACGGATAAACAATAATGCCACTCGACGAATGATTAACAAGGCAACCCGACGGATGATCATGAACCCGACGGATAAAGAATTCAAACATATGTTGACAGTGACAACACAGTCACATGCGTCGAGTGTATGCAAATGGAATGTGGAAGCCTATTCAACTGGGTTTTAGAGAACAAAGAAGCATTGCCATTTCCATGCTATTATGAAGATATTCAAAGATGCTGGAATAGAGTAATGAAGCATCATAGTATTAGACTTGATAGGTTTTGTTTTATTATTTTGTCTTATTACTTTGTAATCTTGGTGATTATAAACCAAGAAGTAGCAAATAGAACAAAAATGAACAATAAGCAAGAAATTCTCAGAGAAACATTTGTAAGCTGCATTCTTAGCATTTCTCTGTAAACTTAGTTGTTCAAATCTATAAGCAGCTGTGAGCTAATTGCTACACAGAGTTCTCTTGATATAATATATATCTTTGGTGGATACATTCAAATCCACCAGAAAGTTTTTAAAGACTTGTGTTTTGATTCATTCCAAGTTATTATTCCGCACTTTGCAAATCAATTCACACAGTTATATATTATTAAGATAGAACATTTTATATCTTTGTGAAAAAGTTTCAAGAATTCCATTTAACCCCCCTTCTGTAATTCTTGTTGCATTGTTAGGGACTAACAATTGGTATCAGAGCAAGCTCTTGATAAACAAAGAGTTTAAAGATCACTACAAAACAGCAAGATGAACAAGAAGGATGCTGGAGTTAAGATTCCTTTTCTGGACAAAGATAATTACCATCACTGGAAGGTAAACATGCATCTTCATTTACTTTCTCAAGATGAGGCCTATGTAGATTGCATAGAAAGAGGCCCTCATGTACCAATGAGAGCTGAAACTGGAAATGAGCCATTTGTCCCCAAGCCAAGGCATGAATGGTCTAATCTTGATATTGAACAAGTCAGGAAAGATAAGAAGGCCATGAATATCCTATTCAATGGAGTTGATGGTGACATGTTTGACAACATCATCAATTACAAAACTGCTAAGGAAGTTTGGGATATAATACATATTATCTATGATGGCACTGAACAAGTTAGAGAAAACAAGATGCAGCTACTAATTCAGCAATATGAACTTTTTCATAGTGAAGAAAGTGAGTCTCTCACTGACATTTTTAGTAGGTTTCAAAAACTACTAAATGCTCTGAAGTTGCATGGATGGGTCTATCAGACAAAAGACTCCAATCTTAAGTTTATTAGATCTCTTCCAAAGGAATGGAAACCTATGACAGTCTCATTGAGAAACTCTCAAGATTACAAGGAGTTTACTTTAGAGAGACTGTATGGCATCCTGAAAACTTATGAGCTTGAAATAGAGCAAGATGAGAGGATGGAGAGAGGAAAGAAGAAAGGAGGATCCATTGCACTAGTTGCTGAGTTAGAGAAAGAGAAGGAGATGAAGATGGAAGATGTTGAATCAACTTTAAGGGTCTGTGAAAACAAGGGCAAGGGGCTGGTAGCAGAAAATGAAGATTCTTTGAGCCAAGATGACATGGAAGATATTGATGAACATCTAGCATTTCTTTCTAGAAGATTTTCCAAGCTCAAGTTCAAGAAGAACTTTGGAGCAGCTAAGCCAAATAGAAACAAGGTGGATAAATCAAAATTCAAATGTTTCAAATGTGGCTTGGCAGGGCACTTTGCCAGTGAGTGTAGAAAGTCAGATTCCAGCAAGAAAAAGTTTGAGCCTGGGGATTATAAACAGAAATATTTTGAATTGCTCAAACAAAAGGAAAGGGCTTTTATTACACAAGAAAATGACTGAGCAGCGGATGGTCTGGATGAAGATGAGGATGTCGGCTATGTCAATCTAGCCCTAATGGCCAAGTCTGATGAAACAAAGACAAGTTCTTCAAGTAATTAGGTAATCACCACTAACCTTGCACATTTATCTAAAGCTGAGTGTAATGATTCCATAAATGACATGTCTACAGAATTATATCATTTGCGTGTTACACTTAAGTCTCTTACTAAGGAAAATGCTAAAATCAAAGAAAACAATGTGTTTTTAAGTGAGAGGAATAATGTGCTAGAGTCTCAGTTCATTGAATTTGAAAAATTAAGAATTGAGTGTAAAATTACTAAGGATGAATTAACTGAGTCCTTGAAGAAAGAAGAGATCTTGAAGAAGCAGCTTGAACGAGAATATGAGGTGATTAAGGCATGGAAAACATCTAGAGATGTTCATGCTCAAATCACCAAAGTTCAAGGTATCGAGTCCTTTTGTGATGTAGCCTGGAAGAAGAATAATGAGAAGCTGGAATCCAATTTGGTTGAAGAATTGCTAACATATGTAGACTCGACGGATGATGAGAGTCATCCGTCGGATAACAAAAAGGGTTATCCGTCGAGTGATATAAATCCTCATCCGTCGACTGTGAGCAAGCCTGTGAGTAAAGCTAAACTTGTCAAGTTAAATGAGAAATATGGATCAGTTTCCAAGAATTTTGTTCCAGGAGAATCCAGTCAAGTGAAGAAGGAGAAAAAGGCTAATGTTAGTCATATGACTGTCAAGCAATTGATTGAAAGACTTGAAAAGATTGAGATTAAAACAGAGGCTAAAAGGAAAAATAATAGAAATGGTAAATTAGGAATTAACAAGCATAATAACTACACACCTGATAAATATGCTCCTAGAAAAATCTGTGTCAAGTGTGGTAGTGTAAATTATTTATCTGTTAATTGCAAAACTGCCATTCCTACTTCCATATTTTGTGCCACCTCATTTTCCCAATATGAATGCCATGCCTTCTATGCCTATGAATGCTATGTCTACACAGAATATGAATGCACAGTTTGCTAATCTGCCATTTGCACCTAATCCTTATTATGCTGCATTTAGTATGCCACAAATGCCATTTAGCATGCCTTACTGGAATAACATATTTACTAACAGCATGCCATTTCCTCTTAATCAAAATATGCATGATAATTCTGTTATAATGAATGGTTTCAAAGGTTCAACTCAAATGACTAAGGATGAATCTGATATCCCCAAGTCAAATGAGATAAAGCCTAAGAAACATAAAAAGAAAGCTAACAAGGCAGGACCCAAGGAAATTTGGGTACCAAAATTAACTTGATTTGATTTTGATGTGTGCAGGGAAATAGAAAGAATCTATGGTACTTGGATAGTGGTTGTTCAAGACACATGACTGATGATTCTACCCTGCTCACAGAGTTCAAAGAGAGAGCTGGCTCAAGTATTACTTTTGGAGATGACAGCAAGGGTTATACTGTGGGATATGGCTTGATTTCAAAAGACAATGTCATCATTGAGGAGGTTGCCTTAGTGGATGGTCTCAAGCATAATTTGTTGAGTATCAGCTAGCTTTGTGATAAAGACAACTCAGTAACCTTCAACTCAGAAGCCTGTGTTGTGACTAACAAGAGGAGCAACAAAGTGGTTCTCACTGGTGTGAGAAAAGGAAATGTGTACCTAGCTGACTTCAACTCATCAAATGCAGAATCTGGTACTTGTCTTCTCAGCAAAGCAAGTCAGGATGAAAGTTGGTTATGGCACAAGAAGCTATCCCATCTAAATTTCAAGACCATGAATGAACTAGTAAAGAAAGAACTGGTTAGAGGCATTCCTCAAGTGGAGTTTTCTAAGGATGGATTGTGTGATGCCTGCCAAAAAGGAAAGCAGATTAAAGCATCATTCAGAAAGAAGCTTGATTCAACAATTGAAGAACCTTTGTAACTGCTACACATGGATTTGTTTGAACCAGTCAATATGTTGTCCATCTCAAGGAAAAGATTTTTCCTAGTAATTGTAGATGATTTCTCAAAGTTCTCTTGGACATATTTCCTAAAGTCTAAAGATGAGGCTAGTGAAATCATCATCAATCACATAAGGCAAGTCAATAATCATCCTAATTTCAAAGTTAGAAGAATCAGGAGTGACAATAGAACTGAGTTCAAGAATTCTGTCATGAGAGCATTTTGTGAAGAATATGGGATTTTGCATGAGTTCTCAGCAGCAAGAACTCCACAAAAAAATGGAGAAGTAGAAAGGAAGAACATATCACTTATTGAAGCTGCAAGGACAATGCTTGAAGAGTCTAAGTTACCAACATATTTTTGGGGTGAAGCTGTAAATACTGCATGCTACACTCAAAATATTTCTCTGATTAATCAAGAAAAATGCATGACTCCCTATCAACTGTTTAAGAACAAGAAGCCAACTCTAAATTTTCTTCATGTCTTTGGCTGCAAATTTTATATCTTGAGAAATCAAACTGATCAGAATAGGAAGTTTGATGCTAAAACAGATGAAGGAATTTTTATTGGATATGCTATTGGTAAAGCATATAGAGTCTACAATCTAAGAACCAACATTGTTGTGGAATCAATACATGTTGTGTTTGATGATAAAAAGATTGAAGGACTGCAAGATCGAGATTACCATAAGAGCCTCAAATTTGATAATGTGGAGATGGTTAGTGATGACAGTGATGATGAAAGTGATCAAGAAATAGTATCAAAGGATAATGCAGAAAAATCTACTACCAATGAAGCACAAAATTCAACATCTGTCGAGTTGCATAATGCTTCATCCGTCGGGAGACAATCTGCCTTATCCGTCGGGAGACAACCAGCCTCATCCGTCGGTACTCAAAATTCACCATCCGTCGGGTCATCAAAAGAAGCTGGAAGTCAGAATAGATCACTTATAGAAAGCTCCCCTTTATCAAATTCAAGATCCATTAACTCAGGGGGAGTTTCTAACAATCAAAACTCAATCACACATCAAGACAACAATGAGGCCTCTTCATCTAGAGCAAATCTACCTCAACAAAGGAAATGGACAAAGGATCACCCCTTTGAGCTCATTATTGGTGATGTATCTTCTAGAGTTCAAACAAGGAGAGCAACTCAAGAAGAATGTCTATACAACAGCTTTCTTTCTAAGGAAGAATCAAAGAAGGTAGAAGAAGCTTTGTTAGATCCTGATTGGATTTTAGTTATGCAGGACGAGCTAAACCAATTTGAGAGGAATAAGGTATGGAAGCTGGTGCCCAAGCCTAAAGGAAAGAATCCAATAGACACCAAATGGGTATTCAGAAACAAGATGGATGAAAATGGCATAGTAGTCAGGAACAAGGTTAGATTGGTTGCTAAGGGCTATTGTCAACAAGAAGGAATAGATTTTGATGAAACATTTGCTCCTGTTGTAAGACTTGAAGCCATCAGAATCTTCTTAGCCTATGCAGCCCATGCCAATTTCAAAGTCTATCAAATGGATGTCAAAAATGCCTTTCTGAATGGAGATTTGGAGGAGGAAGTCTATGTCAGTCAACCTCCTGGTTTTGAAGATCCAAACTTTCCAGAATATGTTTACTATCTTTTAAAAGCACTTTATGGAAAGCACCTAGAGCCTGGTATGACACTTTGTCAAAGTTTCTTTTAGAGAATCACTTCATTAGAGGTACTGTAGATAAAACTCTTTTCTTTAGAAATGTTAATGACTCTAGTATACTTGTTCAAATTTATGTAGATGATATTATTTTTGGCTCTACAGATGAAAAACTTTGTAAAAAGTTTGCCAAATTGATGCAAAGTAAGTATGAAATGAGTATGATGCGAGAACTAACTTACTTTCTTGGTTTGCAAGTTAAGCAAGTTAGTGATGGAATATTCATTAGTAAAACTAAATACATTTATGATCTTTTAAAGAAGTTTGATCTAATGGATTGTACATCTGCAAAAACTCCCATGACCACTGCAACTAAGCTTGAATTAAAGACTACTGAAAAGTCTGTGGATATTTCAAGTTATAGGGGCATGGTTGGCTCACTTCTGTACTTAACAGCCAGTAGACCAGATATAATATTTGCTACATGTTTGTGTGCTAGATTTTAGGCTGATCTTAGAGAGTCTCACTTAGTAGCTATTAAGAGAATTTTCAGATATCTCAAGGGAACACCAAAACTTGGCATTTGGTACCCTAGAGATTCTGGTTTTGATCTAACTGGTTATTCAGATGCAGATTATGCAGGTTGTAGAATTGATAGAAAAAGTACAACAGGAACCTGTCAATTTCTAGGAAACAAGCTTGTGTCCTGCTTCAGTAAAAAGCAAAATTCAGTTTCTACTTCCACAGCTGAAGCTGAATATATTGTTGCTGGCAGTTGCTGTGCATAGATTTTGTGGATGAAAAACCAATTGCTAGACTATGGTCTGCAAGTGGAAAGAATTCTCATTTTCTGTGATAACACAAATGTAATTGCCATCACTGAAAACCCAGTGCAACATTCAAGAACAAAGCACATAGACATCAAGTACCACTTCATAAGGGAACATGTAATGAATGGTACTATGGAACTACATTTTGTTCCAAGTGAAAAGCAGCTTGCAGATATATTTACCAAGCCACTGGATGAATCCACCTTTTCAAGGTTGGTAAGTGAGTTAGGTATGCTAAATTACTCTTAAATCTTTTCAGATAATTTGCAAGTTGTTTTGCAGCCAGAAATTTAATTGATTTCTCAGTCTCAGATGGAATTTTGGCCAAGTCAAAATTTACATCTCGACGGATGATCTTTATCCATCGAGTTTGATCATCCGTCGGAATACTATTTGTTAATAAAAATCAATCATTCTTCTGGAATATTTTATGACTCGACGGATAACAGTTTATCCTCATCCGTCGAATTGTCTGAATCTTAGCCGTTAATTCCCTGAACTTTATCCATCGAGTATACTTACAGTTTATAAGTATAACACGACGGATAATTGAAGGAATTTTTACAGTTTATTTTTAAACGACTATTTTGGGCAATTCTTATTGGTTACTTTATTTTATTTTATTATTTTTACAGTTATTTTTGAGATAGTATAAAAGCTTAATTCATTTACATTACTTTTCTTTTATCATTCTTAAATCATCTGCTCTAAATTCTCTCTTTCTCAAAAGCAATTATCATCTCTATCTCTGCAATTTCCACTCTCTCTAACAATGGCACCAGTAGTGAAGATCATGTCACAAACTGGATACATCTATGAGAAAAACAACTTCACGGCTCTAGTAAACAAGGGAATTCAACAATCAAGTGACTACCATAAAATGATGGATTTTGTGAAGAACTGCAAACTCAGCTATGCAATGCTAGAATCACCCACCATCTTCTGTGAGGTTGTTGAAGAGATGTGGACGACTGCTGCATACAACTCTACTGATAAGACCATCACACTCACCATGAAAGGTAAGAAATTTTGTATCAGTAGTGATGTTATTAAAGCATGTTTCAAAATTCCTGATAATACTGTGACCTCACCACACACAGATACTGATATTGTTAATATGCTTAATTCCATGAACTATGCACTCTCTACTTCTAAGTTAAGTGATATTAGGAGGTTGGGTCTTAGGAAAGAATGAAGTTTCATGTGTGATGTAGTCACCAAGGTCTTTTATGGTAAAATCAGTAATTTTGATTTTGTCAATATATCAATGCTTAACATGCTTTACATGCTTGTCACTGATAAGTTTTTTAATTTTAGTGATCTTGTTTTGTTTGAGTTGGGGTTTAAATTAGGGGAGTTAAACAAGAGGGGTAAAAATGTTTACTATGCTAGATTTTTCATGATGCTAGCTAACCACCTCTCTGAGGAAATTGTGCTTGAGAACCCAAACAACAAATTAGATTGTTGGGTTCAAGAGAGAAGAATTATTACAGATTTAAATAGGGTAAACCATCACAAGGAGGTGCCACTCTTCTATTTCTCTGCAATGGAAGCACCTCAGGTAAGTGAGGTAAGTTGATCTGTCCCTACTCTTCCAACCTCACAGATTTCTTTGAATTCTAGTGTAGCTATGACAACTGTGTCAATGACCCAACAGTTGCCTACCCAAGCTACTAAGCCATCAAAAATTTCAAAATCCAAATTAAAGAAAGTCCCCTCTGGTATCTCTCAAAAGATGCCAGTTGTAAAATCCACCAAACCCAAAGAGGGGAGTGTGAAGGTGGGTAAGGTAGGTGAGGGACAGGGTGAACATAAAAGAAACCCTAAGGATAAGGTTGGAGAGGTGAGTGTTTCCCAGCCTAGCCACACTACAGTTTCCCAACAAACTGTAATGCTTAAAAATGATAAAATCTCATTTCTAGCTGCATCTTCCCAAAAGGATGTGGCTATTGAACAAAGCTCTCAGCCAAGAGCACAGGCCAAAAGGGTAAGGAACACTAGCTCACCCCAAACTTATGCCAGAAAGAAGAAATCAAAATTTTTTGGGGATGCACAGGGTTCACACACTGTGCAAACTGGTGCTAAAGACACAGTCACTACACCTTCTCAAAGTCAGCTTGATGTGGCTCCAATAAATATGGAGTCACAGCCAAAATCTTTAGTTATAGAAGCACCCCAAACACCAAATTCTCCCACAAACTCTCTGGATATGGATATGATCAACACATCAATTCCTGATTCCCCTTCTTTAACTCTGTTGGGGAAGCCAAAATCTAGTGCAAGTGAGCATCATCTCTTGGATGATTTGTTGGCTCACTTGCCAATGCTTTCAGGAACTGTTGAGACATCTGTGCCAAAATTTTCATCAATCTGCACAGAGTCCACAATAGTTTCCACTCCTAACTCATTTATTCCTACTCTCTCAATGGATATTGTTCATCCATCGAGTAGTGATTGTATCCCGATGGATAAGCTTAATAGCAGATATCCGTCGGATAGTCAAACTGCTAACCCGATGGATATCCCTCATCCGTCGAGTGTCTCTGCACATCTCAAAATTTCATCAATTATCTCAAGTGCAGAAGACTTAGTGGTAGTACAGTCACTCTTAGGATTGAGGGAAGAAAGTGTTATGAGTGAGAGTCTGGGTTGCTCCCAGGAAAAAGGAGAGGAAAAGAGTGAATATAAGCAATCCAGTTTTTCAGGATTGGTAAAAGAGAGTGAGATGAGTCCCACCTTAGATGGTGAAGGTGAGGGTGTCAGGATGGGGAGCCAAGGTGAGACCTTGATGCAACAAAAGAGAGAACACGAGAGAAATGCAGGTACATGAGCTATAAGGATGGATGTCATTGCAAGTGAGTTAATGGATGTCCCAGATGCAGACAGGGAGGGACTATCCCAGCAACCTCAAGCTGTTATAGATTCCACCTCCCTTGATGCTGAGATATTTACTCACCCTGTTCCAGCTTATCAACTTCTAGCTGAAAAGGGCAATGATAATGCAGAAAGGATGCTCAATTTGGTGCACACCACATAGTCAATGCTAAGAGCCAAGGTTGCCATCATAGCTTTGCCCTCTACAGCTGGTGATGTTGATTATGAAACTGGTGGTTCAACAGATTTCTTTGGAGATGAAGGTGGAGATAGTGAAGAAGAGCCATTGGATATAGGGGGAGAAGTAGGTTCCATTTCAAGATCAGGCATGCCATCATGGGCATTTTCAAAGCATTGTGATGAACACTACTTCAAGACAACCCTGATTCAACTCATAAATCAGACAAATTCTGCTCTTCAAACCACCATAAATGCCAACACCAAGAAGCTCCTTCAAGCATATCTTGCTTCTCTGCAATTACAACAAATTTAAGGTTTCCAACATGCTAGAGATGTCAACACCATCAAAGGATATATTGATGAGATGAAGAAGTCTACTTCTGACAAAATGGACTCTAAGCTTCCAAAAGCTACAATGCTTGATATTAAGAGACAGCTCAGGAAAAATTCTGATCTTTCCACAAAGATAGATGCCTTGGATACAAGGATGACAGCTATGGAAGCATCTCTTACAGTAATTCATCTGCATCAAGCTCAACAAACAGATTTGCTTCAGAAACTGGTGGCTGCACATACCTCCTCTACTCAACTTGCTGATAACAAAAAGGGGGAGGAAGAGAATTCTAGGAGTGAGGGGGAGCAAAAAGTGCTCAATATTGAAGTTATTAAAGTAATTGTGCCTTCAATTACTTTCACCAAGCCACCAGCCAAAGATAGCATTGATATGATAAATGAAGCAGCAGCCAATTTAAGAGCAGCTGAAAAGGAACAGTTGAAGCCAATCAACTGAGAGAAGATTGATGAGGATATTCAGAAGAAGTTTGGTCTAGCAAAGAAGCCAGAAAAGTCAGCCATTCATCACTCTCAAGTCAGGCAAATCTCTGTGAATGAAATGAGCATGAACTATCTAGAAAGGGGACAACCATCTTGCATCAAATCTCCAAAGGCTAAAATAATTCTGAAGCCAAGGGTGAACTATCCAAAATCATCATTAAAGAACCCTTTGGATACAGTATATGAGACACCTAAGCCTAATGAGAAGAAACTGTTGTCAGGGTCAATTGCCTTCTACAAGGATCCAGCTGATTCAGCCTTAAAAAGGAGAATTGCTAAAGTTTTCAGGAATGGGAAAGAAATTTGTGTGGTGGCTGGACATCCTCAATTTGCTCAAGCAAAGAGAGAATAAAAGGCAAGATTGAAGCAAGAAAAGAAGCAAGCTATTCTAGATGCTAAAAAGGCTACATAAAAGAAAGAGCAAGCTGTTATCTTGGCCAAGCTACAAGCTGTGAAACCAACACAACAAATTCCTGCTCAGCCATCTGAAATCACTGAATCTCAAGATCTAAAGAAGCAAGTTGAACCACAACAGAAGAAACCTCAAAGATACAAGGAATTGGCCAAAAGAACCAAAAGGAAATTGGACTTTGTTGATAAGGAATTGGAGGATCAGTTTTCCAAGGAATCCACTCCAACTACAACTATAACATCAAAACCCTCCGTGGTATTTGAAGACATTAAAGGGTGGATCCTTACAGGAACATTCATGGTGAACCTATTGTGCCTAAGGATGAACCAATGGAGTGGGTGAGTTTACCAATTCCTGACTTCAATTTGCCAATCCTTAACAAGCCAAAGAGAACAAAGTCAAGAGTAGTCAAGAAAGTGAAGTTGTCACCTCTCAAATCCAAATCTCTAACTAAAGCACAATCCAAAGTCAACAAGGGAGATTACATGTACTTGTGTGACATCAAGGAATTCTCTGATCTAAATCTCTATCTAGATGGACTAGAAGAAGTGAGAGGGATTGATGCCTACAGGAATCTACCTGAAAGGTTAGTTTTCAAGTACAAGGGAGGAAAGGAGATTCAATGGCCACTTCACAGGATCCTTCAAGAAAGCCAAGATGTACTGATAAAGGTTTATTCATCATTCAAGAAGAACTTTGGATTCAATGTAACTGCAAGAAGACTGGTTCTAAAGAAGATTGAAGAACTGAGGAGCATTAGAGCTAAAGATGCACTCCCAAAGACTCTAACTATTCCTTACACAGGAAGTAGAGTGCATCTAAGGCCCTACTGGCTGATGGAGTTCATGGATGACAAAGGAGTTAGAAGAATTTTCAGATTAGAAGATCAATTAAGCATCTCTAGCAATGAGACTCTTTTGGAGATGTAAGAAAAGCTAAATCTCTCAGAATTTGATGAACTGGAATTCCACAGACAGCTCCAAAATCAGATAGAAGAAAATAACAGAAAGCTTAGGAAGAGATCCAGACCTTCAAGGAATTAGATTAATCTGCTCAGGCTAGATGAGCACCTTGAAAATGACTGTGAGCTAATCTTTGTACATTTTGTTAATTGAATCACTTTACTGTTTTATCTACTTACTTTCAAAGTTGTATTTTTAGGGTGTTTTGTTATCATCAAGTTTCTCTTAATTTATGGTTACAATTCCAGTAGACATAAATTGGGGGAGATTGTTGTGGATATGTTGAGAACTTGATGATTTCATTAACAAAACACCTTGGTAGATTTTACTTAGTGAAAAATGTAGCACTCGATGGATAAGGATTATAGTCCCGATGGATGACTCAAGACGGATGATGATTTATTATCCATCGAGTGAGTAGCTTGTGTAACAATAAGTCTGTAGCACATTTCTACATACACATTGTTTAGATTCTGTAGTAGTACTCAAGTCATATTGACTTTAACTAGATATGGAAAATAGGTTGATTAATTGTACATAGATGATGTCTTGTAATTCTGCATAAATGAAATGAAGTCAAGTGCCAGATAGCTACCCGACGGATAAACAACAATGCCACTCGACGGATGATCAACAAGGCAACCCGACAGATGATCATGAACCCAACGGATAAAGAATTCAAACATCTGTTGACAGTTACAACACAGTCACATGCGTCGAGTGTATGCAAATGGAATGAAGTAATGAAGCATTGCCATTTTCATGCTATTATGAAGATATTAAAAGATGCTGGAATAGAGTAATGAAGCAGCATAGTATTAGACTTGATAGGTTTTGTTTTATTATTTTGTCTTATTACTTTGTAATCTTGGTGATATATAAACCAAGAAGTAGCAAATAGAACAAAAAAGAACAATAAGCAAGAAATTCTCAGAGAAACATTTGTAAGCTGCATTCTTAGCATTTCTCTGTAAACTTAGTTGTTCAAATATGTAAGCAGCTGTGAGCTAATTGCTACATAGAGTTCTCTTGATATAATATATATCTCTGGTGGATACATTCAAATCCACCAGAAAGTTTGTAAAGACTTGTGTTTTTAATTACTTGTGTTTTGATTCATTCCAAGTTATAATTCCGCACTTTGAAAATCAATTCACACAGTTATATATATTATTAAGATAGAACATTTTATATTTTTATGAAAAAGTTTCAAGAATTCCATTCAACCCCCCTTCTATAATTCTTATTGCATTGTTAGGGACTAACAAGCATGTCGCTTAAATGCGGTTTACCTTGGTTCACGTGGTTTGCAGGCTATTGCATGAGCCCGTGAGGTTTACCCAATGCGCATCCAAAAGGTAGCGGCTGCGGATTCCCTACGATAAAAAAAATGTTGAAAACTTTTGTATATTTTTTGCATTGAACATTTATTTGTTGCAACTTAATTAATCAAAATGTCATTAGACGTTAGTTATTTATAATGAGTACGAGTGATTAACTTTGATATGAAAGAATAATTATTTTATTAATTATGTGAATTATAAGAAAGAAAATCTAAATAGAATTTTTTTTACTTCATTTCTGATTTTACTTATAATAAACGTCTTAAAATGACAAAAATTCGCTAAACTGAATCGACTAAAATTGAACCAAATGATTTGGTTTTATTAAGTTACGAGATTGGAGTTGATTTGAATTTTTACAAAACCGCAATTATGCGATTAGAATTTGATTTGAAAGGGGAGAAACTTTAGTATTTTTACATCTAACCCAGACCGTGATCACCTGTATACTTTTGTGACACTAGGGACTTTTACCCGCGCTAAGCACGCTTGTTATCCGACAATCAATTAAACATAAACTGTTATATACATAAAAGCAATCGATATATCGTATTAAGATGATGAACTCTTAATTATATTAATGAACAAATACAAATACATAAAGATGCACCAAAAAATATAATCAGTCTTTTTCAAAGAAAACTACAGGAACCTGTTGCTTGATTAAAATCTCAAATCAATGTAAGGATTATCTTCGCCAAGATGATTTTAGCATTAAGCAATTGACGATTATAAGAACTGAACTTACTAACAATCAGAATACTTTGTTAATTAATATAACACGTACATTACCTCAATAATGATGCATAACATGTATAGTTAGTGGCCAAAAATATTCATCTGCGTGAGTCATAACTTTCTGCCCGCGCTACGCACGCTTATTATCTGACATTTTAGAAATGTAAAAAAATAAATAATCGCCCTTTTAATTTTTTTATTGGACAATAAAAACATATATAAATGCACCATATTCTTTCTTATAAATGAAAAGAATCGCGACACTGTATTCTGAAATGATCATTCTCTTAATTATATTAACGAATAATTAAAATATATATATATATATATATGCACCAAAAAAATATGATCCCTCCAAAGAAAACTATGGGAACTATTGCTTGGTAAAACACTTGAATATAAACGAAAGGATTTTCTTCTCCAAAAAGTTTTGAGCATTAAGCAAAATGTGTACTAAGATTTTTAATGGTTACATGTGTTCTTAAGGATCATAAGAATAGTCCTTCGTAACAACTGAAAAACTTTTTTCAATAGTATAACATGTATAGTACCTCATTTATATTTTGCTTAACAGGTATAGGTACTCGCAAAAATGTTGCATCTGAATGATCCATAACAATTTGATATACTCTCTTTAATATGCAGAGTTTGATGGTCAGTGGTCATTTTGTAAATGTTTAACAATGTCTAAGATGTCCAAAGATGCAGAAGAACATGTGTGTATTCTAGTAGAGGCCCGATAACTGGCTAATATAGTTTAATTTAGTAGACTAATGAGAAGGTACAACATGAAAAATTAACAATCATGGAGTAGTGCTTTACAGAATGATGCTTAAAGCCTCATATTTTAACTTAAATATGTCTCCAAAATTTGGCCTTAATCTGGTGCCTCAAACTTCCACTTGCAGACTGCAAGCGCTGGATTGAAGTTGATTTTTTTGATGACATTTTATTGTGAACATAAGGCCCAAGGAAACAAAAATTAGACTAAAAAAATGGTAGCTATAAAGTCTATCGTATAAGAGATAAGAAGAGAATTGAACCTTTACATGTTTACAATTTAACACATTGTACATTGTAAACGAATATGTTATTTTAATCTTTTTTTGGACACTTGAACTATTGATTTTACTATGACACTGGGATTTTCGAGTACATATTAGTTTGCAGAACATTACAGATGATGAATTCTTTGAGCAATGCAAGAACTTATTGAAAATATTTGTATATTCCGTTGTTAAAGATAATGGGCATGATAATGTACCGGTGTCATAAGAAGTTCAAATTTAAGAAAAAGTGAGAAAATATTGCATTGTTGACCTGCTTCATTCTAGTAGGATACTTATGTCACATTAGGACACAATGATGCTACTAAGACATATTAATGTGTTATTAACATTGAAATATTGGGAAATATTGATGAATAAAAAAGGGCATATTATTTGAACTTTGATAAATGTTTGTCAAAGAATACACTTAGCCGAGATGCGTACTATTGTAACTAATAATACAGAATAATTTAAAAGCAATAGGTTTGAGATTGTTATAAAAAACAACATCTATATCAAAATAAATATCAACACTGGAAATATGTGAACATCTTGTTACAATCCAAAATTCATTAACATGTCCATGCATTGTGCATGCTAACACATTCAATTCAAAACTACAACTGCCAAAGTACATTCATATCTAACATGCTTAATCTCTAAAACTACTCAGGAGAATCTTGTAGAGAATGAGTTGTGTAGCACAATGCACACAATCACTGTTCTACATATGAGTCGTCTTCAAAATTTTGGTATAAATTCACCCTCAATTTGAAATTCAGACTCAACAGTCTTAGAGCAAAGTGATAGCCACAATTCTTGTCCATAAGAATGACCCTCTGACTGGTATATTGGGTCTAAATTTCGTGCGTTTGGGAAAAAATTGTATACATGTAGAAGATAGTCTATGTTTGTAATGTAAGCATACATATCTACATACAACGTAATTGTTTCTATCACCTTCGACCTTATATTAGTTCTATTGAATAATTCAATCATCTCCTGGAAAGTCTGCCTTCTTTCAAGACCTCTAAAATAGCTTTAGAGAAAATATAATTGAACAAAGATGGGAAATAGTTACCTGTTAGATGAACTAAAACTGTGAGATGGTGATCAACATTTTCCCTCAAAAAAAGATTCTGAACTGAGCTGTAGAACATGGCTTGATCAACTTCCACTTTTTGTAAAATTGTTTAACTTTATTGAAATTTTACATATTACTTTATTTTACATCATTTATTTTACTGTATAATGAAACAAAACAAACATATTTTAAAAATCATTTAATTATATTTTTAAAAATTTTAAAATAAAAAAATACCTATCCCTGAAACTTGCCACCTTATCGTGTAAAGGATTATATATATCCTAGGTCACGGGCCTCCTGATAAAGTTACGATATCTAAAACCATTTGTGTTAGTATATTGTACAATGAAAACTACTACATATTAATCTATGTACAAAGATATTTACATAGCACATATCTATCAAAGTGAAACAAATAAAGAATCTTATGGCGCAAATGTTTCATATGGACACTTGCAAAAATAATTACAGCAGATGCTGTTACATTTCCATTATTGAGACGTTCTATATCAGAAATTAATGAACCCTAAATCATAACTTTTTACAGAACACTTACATGTTTATATTAGTCAGCCAAGATATATAAATTTTAATAATCACGAACGTATTATGTAAAATTCCTCGCATAAATATAAAAATTGATCAATAATTATCATTACCTTTCATCATGAACATTAAAATGAACATATTCTTTTAGACCCCACTTTGTGTATACATCTCGTTACTCAATGTCAGAAACAATAACAACAACATCTATAAAATTATAAAATAACAGATACATTAAACGGTATATGAATTGAAACCATTTAATGCCAATAACCACTTACCTGGTGCCAATGTGGGAATTGTTCGGGAGCATATGAAAACACATGCTCGCCTAATTCATCAATATTTTTCAGTTCAAATTTCAGTTATAGAATATTAACACCTGGATCAACGATGATTTGTAATATGGTTTCGTCTGTAAATAAAAAAAATTCATCCATTGAAACGGACATTAGAGATCCTCTTGCTTCTACTTTTGTGTAATCTACCATGTCTAATAGACTTCCTTCTTCCACAACATTCTTAAAGAATCTCCAAACTAGAGTTTTGGCAAAAGCATGAAGATTATAATTTTGACATGTGTATGAAATTAACAAAGTAAGTTTAATGTTTTGAAACATAATGGAACTGATGACAATGTTGAGAGTTCAAAATTTATTGAATTATTACATTTTCATCAAGCAAAATCATATTCATTCATGCTAACTCTAAACTGCCATTGATTGTTGAAGGACACATGTGAGTTACATGAACCCTGATTCTCTCGCTCATTTATGATGCGTCAAGTGATCATAAAGGATAAAAGACACATGTTTATCAAAATGAAATAATAGTACCTGTATTTGTTAAGATTAATGCGAACCTGGATATGAATTTGTTAAATCAGTAAGAGAATTAAAATAAGAAAACATGTTCATATGTATCTACAAACAAATGGTGTAGATTAAATTTAATAACTAACCTGATTATTGTTGTGGTTGGATTGCAAGTAAAACGATGCAGTGGTGTTTGACTGATAATGAATAGATTTTCTTTGCCATATAATGAAGTAATATATAGTATTGATATTGTACTATAGAACATAGTTAGATTTGTATAAGTTTCGGAGTTGATTTTGATATAACTTTATTAAAACCGATTTCATATTAATCATTTAGTAATATCTTGTTTAAAGATTATATGTATAAATAGAATCAAGTTCAATCTAATACCAATTTATACTCTGAATATGATTATGCTAAACTTGGCATTGGAATTGAACTTTGTAATTATTCCGTATTGCAGGGGATTTGGAGTTGCTTATAATATTCAAATTGTATGTTAATCGTGCGTTAATAGAATTTTAAGTGCTTTTCGTGCACAAACATGCGTAAATAACAGCATGAAATATTAAATTAAATAGAGTTGTAATCAATTAGACATTTCAAACCCGTGTTCTACTACATATAATTTAAAAATAAAATGTTAGACCACTTGCAACATGTATTGTTCACACAAAAACCTGAATTGCCAAAGTTTATGAAATACAAAGTTAATGTATCATATGACACGAACAAAGAATGAAATGTAATTCTCTTAAATACTTGTGTCTATAAATTTTGATACATTCGCTTAAAGTAATTAATATTTTATTTAACAAAAACTATATATGAATAGAAAATTGTTATTTTTTAAAACTTCAACAAAACGGAAGTTCGGTATAGCGAAAAATAATACTTAGACTTAAACTAATCACGCATGTATACACATATTGACTTAACTATATAAGTATAAGTGTTACGACCGGCATTTTATGTAATATTATTTGTGAATTTGGTATAATATTAAGTTAAATGAAAATATATTCAATGATTGTACGTTTGTGTGAGTGAAAATTTCTGCATTATAAATTTGCTTTGGGTAGTATATGATTTTTCAAAGCAAGAGTTTATTTAATTTCTTTATTTTTGATTTATAAGGAATATTCTAAGCTTTGGAAAAATCTTCTTTTAAAAGGCATTTTGATCACAAATTTTGAAAATGATTTTATAAAGTCTCTAAAAATACAAGTTATTTTATGGTATAAATTTTATAATTTTTGAACTTGTATTTTATTTTATAAAAATAAATCTTTACAAATTTTATTTGCTATAATTATCAAATTACATGAATAACCTTGCATGCAAACTCTCTTTCTATTCTCTCAAAGGGCAAATAAGACTTTTCTAACCCCACTAACTCATTTGATTATTACCAAATTACTACCTTAGCCTTGCATGCAAAATGGCCTAACTTTAGCCAAGGGACATTTTTGTAAGTTCTCACTTCCACTCATTACTTGTCAACCAAATAGCATAAAACAAACAAATCAAAGTGGAGAGAAGTCATTCATCATTTCACACTCCAACACACCACAAAAATTTCTCTCTTCCCCTCCCTCCCTTTTGCTCTCGGCCGAACCCCATTTCCCCCACTCCCTTCCATTTTTCATTCCATTTCTCATCTTCCCTAGTGTAATTCTTTCACCTACATTTATTTTATATACTTCCCAAGAGTTTTGTGATTTGGAAGATGAAGTTTCATGGTTGCATGTGTAGTTTTGTGTGATCTCCAAAGAGAAACTCTTGATTCTTGTGAATTCAAGAGCTCTCTATGAGATATATTATGTATATGTGCTAACTAAGTGTTTTATGGAGATATCATGCTTTAAAATCCTTTGCATGCTACTGAAATCTCATTATAAATTTATGATTAGCCATGCATGCTAGTTTTAAGACATTAAAATGATGATCAACCATGTTTTGCATGCTACTCTTTTCAAAATCATGTTGTTATCTATAAAATTCGAAATAGATGTGCTTAAATAGATTGTTTCCATGATGAATTTCTTATTAATACTTAAAAGGAGTTATATTTCATAATTATTAAGGATAAGTATTAGGTGCAAGTCGATTTTGCAAGCATTTACAACTTTATGCCTAGCCGAAATCTTGTTATGTGCTTTCCATGAATTGCATGTTATATAATTAGTTGCATGTTGTTGTTTTTAGGCATGGATGATCTCACCCAATGTTATTTTGAGAATAAAGGAGTTAGTTCAGTAGATTACCATGTATAAGTCTTGGTTTAAGTATTGAGTTTTTGTTAGTTGAGTTGTCAAGTCAAAACCTTGGAAAAATGAGAGTTATAGTTTCTGCAGAAAAATCAGTATAGCACCCTGAGGTTTAGAGTGAGTTTTGACAATGTCATTGGTGTGAACTTTGAGGCCCAAGCTCCCAGAAGTTAGTATGGGGAGTATATAATAGGTTTTAGGAGTTGGTTGGAGGTTTGCATGTCATTTGGTTAGGTGCACAAGTAGAATAACAAAATCTGTCCAGCAGGGGGCAGTTTTGTTGCAACTTAGAAATAGGGAGATTTGGCCATGTCATGGGTAGGCCCTCATTAGGCCCAATTGGGCCTTAGTTAGAGGGTATGTCAGAGAAGTTTTTCCAACCATAGTTCATAGGATATGAGCTAGAACCATGTGTCACAAGTTAATTCAAGTCAGGGCATTTTCTGCCCAGAAAAACAGGGGAACCTTGGACTTTTAGCTTAGGCCCAAGAAGGCCCAAGCCAGGACTTTGAGCCACATCAAGCTTGTGAGATGCCCTTAGGTCAGGAGAGTCTTGTGTAAAAATTTTGAAGAAAAACTTGTAGTTTAAGAGTGTCTAATGCACTCAAGAAACCTTAGTTACCATTCTGAAATTTGCACCAGTGAGCACTTTCACTTATCACATAGTTTTAGAACACTTAGAAGTGAGTATTAGGTCAACCACCATAGTTGTAAGATAGTATAAGGTCAGTATAGAAAAAGGCACAAGTGAGGGTCAATAGGTTTTGGATAATTTAGGAAAGGCACATTGAGTTAGGAAGCCCAAATTTGAAGACTTTGTTTAGTTAGCGACCAAGTGACTTAAGTGGTGAGTCGAGATCATCCAAGCCTAGTGTGGCATTATGGTGTATATGATGTTATTTGGTATTAATATACGATATGTGATTATGTGGCTACGTGTGTACATTTGAAAATATAATGGTGGATATGAATTAAGTGCGTATAGGCCTAAGTGCCATCCATGTTTAATTTCGGGTTATAAATAGGTTAAGATGGTAAGAATATATTATAATGAGGATTATTATTATTTATGTAGGATCTCGAGACGAGGGAAAACTTGCCATAAAAGTCGAGTGAAGCTCCAGTTGTTGCTCCTACCAGTCAGACCAGACCAGTCTATCTCAAGGCAAGTGATTCAACTTGACCTTCGTATTTACTGTAAACAGTTCATATATATATCGATGCAATTATCCTGAGTCATTTTGATATATTTAAATCAAGCGTATCTTTTGTTTATCTTTGAGTTACATAGAGATGCCATGAACCCTCGAGTACGTATTGCAAGTAGTTCAAAAGTCTTTCATGATAGTTTAATGCCATGATAAAATAGAGATTTGTTATAATACCTTATTGATCCTTTTGATTATCATGCTATTGATCCCTGAGAAATCTTGATATTGCACCCTGATGCTTTGATTCAACTCTTGAAATAACCTCGATAGAAACTTTATCTTGATACCTAAAAGCCAATCATTTCTTAAATTCATTCATGATTGTTTGATAACCCTATCCTTACCCTAAAAGCTTGATACCCTGTTATATCTTGAGCTGATGATCACTTTCTTTATATTTTAACACCGCTATCCTATTGGAACCAGTGATGCTTATCTTCTTGATGTTCTAATACCTATACCTTGTCTACAACCATTGCTTTAAGCCTAGTTTAGCATTACTCTTTCATATTATCCAATAGCCTTGCTCAATTTCCTTGTCAAAGTTCTTATTTATGGAAACCTCTCAATTACCCTAATATAGTAAAGTCTAGTGGATCATGGCCCTGAGATTTAGTGTCATATTTCCAGTGTTTCAAGTTGATCTATAATCCCTTGATAAAAATGATTACAGTCGAAAGAGATTTTGTCATAAATCGGCATCAGTTTTTAAAATGATTAAAATGTGGATTTTTCAGTCCCAAAGGGGGATAAATGTTTTCTTTGAATGGTGGATATGGACTGAGACGCGAGTCCTTTCCACACTTATATTAGGCTTAAAAGTTGCCTAGGGATTTCCAATAATGTTTTAGAACCCAGCGAGGTTCGGGATTACTTCGCGGCTGATCACCGGCTGTAATCCGTAGCGTCATAAAATGATTTTGATTAAGAATGATTTTTAAAATTTGTTTTGATGCAAGCAAAATGATGCCAACTCACATAAGTTTTATCTCTCGTTATCATTGATTATGTCTTTCCATTGTCATTCCTAAAGGTATATCTCGATTTATGTTTTGCGTTGTACTATTAGCACTTGTTGAGCTTTTGGCTCACTTCTTGCTTTACCCTTATATTACAGCTAGCAGCTATGGTTAGATTCAAGCAGACTGCCCGTAAGACCTGTGATGCTGATGCTTATGTTCGAGCTCAGGTAGAATAAGTAATAATAGTTGTGTGAGGACTCGGTATTTGTAATCAGATGTAATAGTTGGTAGTGTTGGGCTGTTCCAAACCCTAAACTGTAAGATCTTGGATTTTGGTTATGTATTCTTCATTAAAAAGATGTAATAGCTATATTTATTTCGCTATTTAAGTTGGGGGTGTGACAGGTTTTGGTATCAGAGCTACGGTTTAGAGTCCCTGGACAGCCCAAATAGGTTATAGGACTTGTGAGTAGGTTATAGATATTATGCGAGAGAGTAGGTAAAGTAAATTATTATTAATACTCCTCTTATTGGTTGTCAGCAAAGGGCGCATTCCTCGTCATCCTCTGGGTCGGACGACACTATTGCTTTCTCCGTGTATGCTGAGTTGAGGCGCGAGTTCGACATGCTTCAGGGCAAGTACGACCGACTGATAGACCGACTGAAGAACGTGTATCCGGACAGCCGAAACTACGAAGGGAAGCCCAAGGAGCAGATGATTGCGAGACTTGAGACCTTGGTTCGGTATGTCAACACTAAGCTTGAGGAGATGCCAGCACACCGGGACCGTACCAGCCAGTATGTCATTCAGATGGTGGCGGATGAGCTCCAGAGCATTGTGAAGACGCTTCGAGAGGAAAAGACTACCAAGCCCCGTTCAGATGGAGTGGAGCCTTAGTTCTTTCCATTTACCTTTCATGTTGTTGTACTATCAGACTCTATGGAATCCCCAGTTGTTTCCGTCTTTCCTTTAAATAAGCCTGTTATTTCTAGAATCAGACTATGTCCCAATCCTATGTACTGTGACCTTTAAAATTTCAATAATTATGTGCTATTGTTCCATCTGCTCTCAACTGTTATTTTATGTTTTGTCATCATATCTGGAAACTTGACCCCATATGTAAACAAGAATGCCATGCGATACCCTCGAATCATTTTATCATTCATATTTGTTATAACACAACTCTTATTTCAGGATCATGCCTCCCAAAAAGAAGAATCCAACAACCACCTTCACCACAGACCCAAATATTCTTCGACTACTGGAAACCTTGCAACAGCAAACCAATGCTATAGCTCAACAACAACTAACTCTTCAACAACGAATTGAAAACCAAGATAACCGTGAGCCATATCAACCACCTGAACCACCAGTACCACCAAGACAAATTGTCACTTTCAAGGCTTTTCAGAATGTGAATCCACCTGTATTTCATGATACCACTGATCCAGTGATAGCAAACACATGGATCAAGGAGATGGAAAGGGCTTTTGAGTTGGTACAGTTAGGAGACGATCAGAAGACGCCGTATGCCACTTACTTCTTGAAGGGATAAGTCATCTATTGGTGGGAATCAGTAAAAGCTATGGAAGTCACTCAGCAGGTTTCTTGGGAGAGATTTAAAAAGTTATTTCTGGACAAGTATTACCCTAAGTACATGCAGAATCAGATGGAGCTAAAATTTCTTGAGTTGAAGCAAGGGAACATGACTGTATTGGAGTATGAGAAGAAGTTCACTGAGTTGTCAAGGTTTGTGACAAAGTATACCAGCACTGAGGAGGAAAAAGCAAAGAAATTTCAGCAAGGATTGGAGCCTTGGATCAGAGATAGGGTGGCTATGTTCGAGCTTGAAACTTATGCGGGAGTAGTACAGAAAGCTGCTCTGATTGAGAATAATGGGATGCAGTCAAGGAAAGAGAGGGATAACAAGAAGAGGAAGGTTCCATTTTATGGAGAAAAGTCTGAAGCTGGAAGTTCGCAAGATCGGAATGTAAAGAGGATTGGTTTCCAGAAGGGCGGAAATTTTCAAAGGAAGGGAAATTTGGGCAAAAGGCAAGAATCAAAAGGGAACAATCAGGCAAGCCAAGGGCAAGTTGGAGAAAACAGGTTCCAGAGGCCAGAATGCAAGCACTGTGGAAGAAGGCACCCCGGAGTATGCAATAAGCTGAGTATGACCTGTTATAGGTGCAATCAGAAGGGACATTTGGCAAATGAGTGCAAGATGCCGAAGCCAGGAGTTACGTGCTACAAATATGGGAAGACTGGACACATGGCTAGGGAGTGTAAGGCAACAGGACCAGTCAGAGCTCTGATGAACGTGGCAAGTACTAGTGCAAGCGTGCCAGCTGAGGTATTGGCATTACCTCCACCACCCGCACCAACCCCACAAGCAACAGCAAGGACATTTGATCTAAAGATGAAAGATGCTGTTCAGAATTCTGAGATGATAGCAGGTACACTTTTACTCAATAATGTCAAAGCTAAAGTATTGATTGATTCGGGAGCAACAAGATCTTTCATATCATAATCTTTTGTTGATAAGCTCCAATGTGATAAAACGGTTATGAGTGAGGTAGTAAATGTGGTAATTGCGAACCAAGAGAAGATTCCTGTGAATCAATTTTGTCCAAAATGTGAGATTGATATTTCGGGATATAAGTTCTCAGCCGACTTGATACTCTTCAAGCTGGGAGAGTTTGATATAATTTTAGGAATGGATTGGTTAGGAGAGAATAGCGCTCAGATAAATTGTAAGACCAAGAGAGTGTATTTAAAGACGAAGGGTGGAGAGAAGGTAGTATTTAAGGGGCAGAGGCAAGAGCAACTATTTCTTACAATTATTCAGGCTAAGAAGTTACTTAGAAAAGGTTGTGAGTCGTTCCTAGCATATGTAGTGGATTCAGAGAGAGGCAGCCCCAGCATGGAAGATATTCCTGTAGTTAATGAGTTCCCCGATGTGTTTCCCGACGAACTACCAGGCTTACCACCAGATCGACAAATTGAGTTCGAGATCAACCTTGCTCCAGGCACGGAACCAGTTTCAAAGGCTCCGTATAGGATGGCACCAGCAGAAATGAAAGAGTTGGCGAGCCAGCTACAAGAATTATTGGATAAGGGAGTGATACGACCAAGTACGTCGCCATGGGGAGCACCTGTTCTCTTTGTGAAGAAGAAAGATGGGAGTATGCGTCTATGCATAGATTACCGGGAGTTGAATAAAGTAACGATCAAGAACCGCTACCCGCTACCAAGGATAGATGACCTTTTTGATCAGTTAAAGGGAGCAAAATGTTTTTCGAAGATTGACTTGAGATCGGGATACCATCAATTAAAGATCAAGGAAGAAGATATTCCCAAGACCGCATTTAGGACCAGATATGGGCATTATGAATTCCTAGTAATGCCGTTTGGATTGACCAACGCTCCGGCCGCATTCATGGATCTGATGAATCGAGTATTTAAGAAGTATTTGGATAAATTTGTCGTGGCATTTATTGATGACATCCTTATTTATTCTAAGTCGGAAGAAGAACATATGCAGCACCTCTGGATAACATTGGAGATACTCCGACAAGAGAAGTTGTATGCCAAGTTTACCAAATGTGAGTTTTGGTTAAAGGAAGTTCAATTTTTGGAGCATGTTATTGGAAATGAGGGAGTTAAAGTGGATCCGGCAAAGATTGAGGCAATTATGAGTTGGGAGAGGCCAAAGACTCCTACGGAAGTGCGAAGTTTTCTAGGATTGGCCGGATACTATAGAAGATTCGTCAAGGATTTCTCGAAAATCGCCACGCCATTGACCAAGTTAACCAGAAAGAATCAAAAGTTTGAATGGAGTGCAGAATGTGAAAATAGCTTTCAAGAGTTAAAACAGAAGTTGGTAACAGCTCCGGTGTTGGTACTTCCAGATGATCAAGGGAATTTTGTAATATTCAGCGACGCTTCACATAAGGGTTTGGGTTGTGTGTTGATGCAACACAGTAAGGTAATAGCATATGCGTCAAGATAGTTGAAGCCGCACGAGTTAAAGTATCCGACGCATGACTTGGAACTAGCCGCCATAGTGTTCGCACTCAAGATTTGGAGACACTATCTCTATGGAGAGAAGTGTGAAATCTACACGGATCACAAGAGTTTAAAGTACATTTTTACTCAGAAAGAGCTCAATATGAGGCAGAGGAGATGGCTGGAATTGATCAAGGACTATGACTGTTCGATAAATTACCATCCTGGAAAGGCGAACGTAGTGGCCGATGCGCTGAGTCGGAAGGAGAGATTGAATATGATGATAACATCAAAAGAGTTATCTGAAGAAATCGGAAAATTTGAATTGGAACTTTGTGCTTATGGGAAAGTCAAAGAAGTTTGTCGTGCAATGACCTTCCAGCCAACACTAATGGAAAAGATAAAGAAGTGTCAAGAGGAAGTAATGGAAAAAGAGAAAAATCAGTTATCTGGAGAAGAGATTAATACTAAAAGGGATGAGCAAGGAATACTAAGGTTTTCATCCAGAATATGGATTCCTCATGTACCTGAATTAAAGAATAAGATCCTCCATGAAGCCCACCATTCGAAATTTTCAATCTACCCGGGAAGCACCAAGATGTATCAAGACTTAAAGAAGAACTTTTGGTGGCCAAATATGAAGCGAGACGTGGCAGAATGGGTTGTGAAGTGCTATACTTGTCAGAAAGTAAAGGCAGAACATCAACGACCAAGCGGATTAATTCAGCCCCTGAAGATTCCAGAATGGAAATGGGAAAATATCGCTATGGACTTTATAGTAGGACTACCGCGAACAAAATCCGGACATGACGCAATATGGGTTATAATTGATCGTCTTACGAAGTCGGCGCATTTCCTTCCAATAAACGAGAAGTCGTCATTGGACAAGTTGGTTCATTTGTATGTGTGCGAAATCGTACTAAGGCATGGAGTACCCGTATCAATAGTTTCAGACAGAGATCCCCGATTTAACTCGAGATTCTGGAAGCAATTTCAGAAATGT